>NC_056606.1:10834236-11014236 GCF_018340385.1 Cyprinus carpio | reverse complement strand
ATTTCATGCAACATAAGTAGACTGTCTCACGACAGCTTCTATAAAAGCATGGTGGTGAGAAGACACTTGCACGATTTTACCGAAGTGCAAACTGATGAAACACTTGCTCATGTATCAATATTTTTGTGCATCAATAAATATACCGTAAGCTACAGGTTCTTTCTCGTGGCTCAAGCTCCTGGCTTCAACTATGCAGACACAGATGGATGGTTTAAATCCTCTAGGCCAGAGGTCACGGTTCAAGTCTGGATCTTTAGACATGACTGACGTGGCCAACTGTGTTTGGATAGTTCAGTCTGTCTCGATCAGTTCTGCAACCTGGTCCGTCTTCAGTCTGTTCTCCAGACATTGTTCAGTAGCTTTACAACCTCCTCATAGAGAACAAAGACTATGGCCACGTCTAGACACACTCTGCCCAGTCGTGGGACCGTGCCTTTGTAGAACCTGTGATGCAAAGTGAAAAAAAGTGTTAAAGAGAGGTCATGTTTTCAATTGCTCAGCGAATTTTCAGTGTCACTTCAATAGATTTGCAGAGGGCGAAAGATTTTGCATAAGGTTCAGTGACCGCAGCTTAAAAGAACAGTTGACCCAAACTTTCAATTTGAAGAAATTTTCAAGAATGTATGCATCCAGACAGTTGCTGGTCTTCATTAACTACCATACTACGGAAAAGAAATACTATGCAAGACAATGGAGACCAGAAACTCTTTGGTTATAAATGTATACAGATTTGGAACAGCTCAAGGAGTAAATGACAGAATTTTCATTTTTGGGTGAACTATCCCTTTAAGGCTTAAGAATAGAAAATTTAATTCAATAATGATTATAAAGAAAAAAACATACGCTTGAGGGCCTTCATTCTTCAAAATCTGGAATGCACAATCTAACGTGCTCTTGTAGCGATGAGCCTCCAAACCCTAAAAAAAAAAAAAATTATATATATATATATCTATGAGTGGTATTTAATGACATTTTCTTTACAAATTAATAAATAGATTCATTTTAATTAATTATTTATTAAATAATAAGCATCCATTTCTGCTGACCTGCATTCGGGTCTTCACCACATCAAGTGGCGTGTTCCCAAAAACACTTGCCGCCCCGGCTGTTGCTCCAAACAATGCTGTAACTAGCGGATGCATGTCACGTCCGGGGTCATCGCCTGAAGAAAAAGCCAAGATGATCATTTTGTTGAACGACAATATTAAAATCAGTTAATTTCAAAATATTACTGTCAAATGAAGGACAGTTATCTCATCCTCACCTTTGTACCAGTTGCGCAACAAGTTCATAACATAAAAGCGTATAGCCTGGTTGCTACCCTGCTTCAGAAGTGTAGCAGTCAGTCCTTGATACGTCCCTCGGACACCTACAAACATAGAACAAATATACTATTAGGCACAGTTATTTCATTCTTAAAATTATATTTTAACTATTTTATTTATTCTATTTTTTAAAATTTTTATTTTACTTTTTTTTTAACCTTATATTTTATTATATATTTTATTTTTCACAAACTTTATTTTTAATTGTTTTTGTGTATTTATTTTTTTTATTTTCATTCTGTAGCCCACATGTTGATAGATGCTATTACCTACATTAAATTTTTTTATGAGTGGTCCGTCTCCTACTGTTTCTATAAATAAGTAAGTTGTAGTGATTTCATTTTAGTACCTTGATCTCTAATTATTTCCCGTACACCATGGAAGAACCCTCGATAGCGTGGCCTCAGAGAGCACTGGTCATGAATGAACTTCACTAAAATAATACAAACAGGACCTATTTTGAGTGAATGTACATTACAGAGGACTAGTTAAGGTGATGTATTCTTTTGATGTACAACTAAGACAACCAGTAACAGTCCTACCTTGACTGTCTCCATTGGACAGACCACCAACACCGCCTCTGCAATTCCCGCTCCAAGCCCACACAGCAAACTTCCTTTATTGTCAAGCCGACCCGTGGCATCCCTCATCGGGTTACTAAGAACCTCAAATGTCCCGAACCTGCCATATTGTCAAAATGAAGTGTGTCAGCAATAGAGACACTATTTATGCTTATTTAACACTTAAAGACCAACGTTCCTTACCGAACTGCAGATTTCGGGATGGATCCATAAAGCAGTGAACTAAGTCCTCTGTACAGACCTCTCAACCCATGATCCTGCACCGTCAGCTTAACGCAGTCACCTGTGCAAAAATCCATGTTACACATTTCATTTAAACATTCACATATTTCATTCATTCATATAGTTAAAGAATAGTTCACCCCAAAAAAAAAAAATGCTGAGAATCTACTCCAACATTTAGGCCTACATGAGTTTGTTTCTTCATCTGAACCGATGTGGAGAAATTCAGCATTACATCACTTTCTCACCAATGAAAATTGTAATTTTGGGGTGAGCTATTCCTTTAAGAACAGTCGTCGTCCTCACCTATGCCTCGGTAGCGTGGAGGATTTGCTCTTTCATCTAATTGTAGCTGGGTCTTCACATACTCTGTTGGAAATGTGATGCAGATCTCAATGCCTCCTGCAATGCCACCTGGGTAAAAATAATATCATCAGTAAATAAAGTGCATCTAAATTACATTCACTGACATCAGAGGCAATCTATGCGATACAGCTGTTTAACTTCCATCAAGGACAAGTCAGTTTCATACAAGGACATTTTGTTTTTGTTCTGCTTGGTTGTTTAACACACAAATGTTTGAACAGTGAAACCAAAGAAGTGTTTGTTGTTAAAGTTACAATGTTGGAATATGATTAAGTAGTTAAACTTACATTTATATTAGTTTATGTTAGAATTAGCACACTGTTTTAAGTGTCCAGCCCTGTATAATACATGAGATACATGAGATTTCTGGAAGCTACCATTTGGTTGACCAAAAAAAGACATGCAGGTCATGGACTGACAGTGAGTTTCACAGTAATGGCAGACTGGAGGGGTTATAAATGGGAGACATTTGATCCGTAATCACGCATGACTGTTGTTGTGGTCTCGCGCATAATAGGGTATAGCGTGATCCACCAAAACATTGGCGCTTGTGTGCTTCGAACACAAACACAGTACGCACTTACCTGCAAGAATAGCCTTCCACGGATGGGTGATTTTTCTCCCTCCGATTGCTGCGGCCGCTAGATTCCTCTGGCCTGGATAAATGTTAGGAATTGGGGTAAAAGTGCGTGTCGAGCTGTCGCTGGCGGAGGGAATCCGGGTCAGCGCTGCAGGATGCTGTAGCGGCGTGCATCCTCGTCTCAGTATCGCATCTTTGCACGGCCCTTCCGAGACAGAAAACGGCTTATACAAAGACGACATGTTTTAATAATAATTTACGCATAAAGTGAAAATTTATAATCTGTGACGACAGGCAAGATGCTTCCGCCCAACGGGACGCAGACAACACAATCACAGGAAGACCACTGCGGAGGCGTGGCGGCGAGGAGCTCATGAATATTAATATAGAGGTCATGCAGTGAGCTCAATCATTGGTCTCTTTTAAACATTTGATTAGTTTATTGCGTTACTCATCTTATGTAATATTAATAAGGTACATTCGCCGATTCAATTGGTCTAATTGTATTACCACACCCACACGCTAGCGGGTTTTTGTTAAAAAATATAATAATAAATGTTTGATCAGATATGGTTTGAGTTTAATGTAGCAAAGATATCCAATGTAGATATGTTTGAAAAACTGTTGTCTAAGGTTCTTGATTTTCTAAATTCAAAATAAAATCGTACAGTAATTGCGTAATGTTTAATTAAATTCATTGTATAAAATACTTTAAAAGTGTTACAGATTTTAATTTACGTCAAGCTCGGCCATTCAACCTGTTATCCAAATTATTATTATTTAAAAATAAATAATTATTATTTTTGTGTTAGTGTATGTCAAGTTTATCCTACAAACGAACATTTGATCTCAAACCATAGCTAGTCCCTACCTTATTTAAATGGTCGTATGATGCGATTTCAAGTTTTCTTTTCTCTTTGGAGTGTTACAAGCTGTTTGTGAATAGATACGATCCCTAAAGTTGCAAAGACTAAAGTCTCAAACCCAAAGAGATATTCTTGATAAAAGTTTAGACTCGTCCATGCCCTCCTAAAACGCCTCATTCAAACACGCCCCCACATGTCTACATCACGATGTGGGAAGATTTGCATAACACCGCCCAAATGCTCAAGCAAAGAAAGAAGGCTAGTTGCTGCGCTGCCGCCATGTTGTGAAGATGAAGTGTCTTTCGTTGTGAAAGCGAAAATACTTAGTTTGGCCTTCCAAAAGAGGACACGACTAGAAATCAGTGGTTAAGTTGTATTTACAACAATGTTCCAGAACAGTCCAACTCAAATATTCAGATGTGTGCAGCACATTTTATGGAGGACTGTTTCCTGATTCTGGGAGAGAAGACTACAATGCCGGTTGTTCTGACTCACAGTCTGTAAGTATGTTTACTTATTTAAAGGATTTGCTACTGATGATTCAAACACGAGTTTTGAGCAGTGTAGGGTAGCGCTTGTTGTTTGTCCTTTCTCCGATCACAAATGCAGACATAGTTTTATGTTTACACAATGCAACGCAACGTGTAAAAAGACGGTAAAAGACATTATAATCCGTAATCATGTCCCCACTGGATGCAACAAATCCCTTGTCATTTCCGTCACACACTTGAGGTATTCGGCCAATCACAACACACTGGATAGATGTCCAATCAGAGCACACCTCGCTTTTCAGAATGATGAGCTTTGTAAAAATCAACGTGTTTCAGAAAGGCGGGGCATAGAGGAGAAACAATAATGTACAGTATGTGGAAAATAATGTGTTTTTTGAAACTTAAACCACATAAACACATTTCATTACACCAAATACACCAAATAATGTTCTTTTTAGCAACATCATATGACCCCTTCAAGCTAAAATTGCAACCTTGTGAAAATAGAGAACCTCTCTTTATACCGACCATTTGTTAAATAGGCTACATGAAATACATTTGTAACCATTTCAGATCCTGTTATACCGTTATGCTTTCTTATATGGCTATATATGTGGTTCTTGTATTACATGACAAGCGTGGTCTTTTGTGTGAATGCGGTTGTTTGCTGGGTGTACTGGTGTGAACTGCACAGTTAAATGCAAGCTTTTTTCAAGTTTATTTACACACACTCACAGACTAACTCACAGACAGTTTAATATTCAAATGTATACACTGTTTTAAACAGTACTAAGTTTTCTGTGCTGCTCCATGCAGGTGTCCAAGAATACTTTGGAGTTTTTGAAGACTGAGGAATCTGAATATGGCTCCAGTGATCAAGCACAGATGTGTCCCTCAAATGCTGCCAACAGTTTCCCAGTTTCACACCCCACCTCTTGGCCACAAATTCCTATTGAGAGCTGAAGCAGGGCTGGAGATAAGAGCACCAGCATGACAATGATTGCACCACACTCTAAGTGAAAGGACATTTTTCCACTAGTATATTTTAGCAACTGAAAGGCACCTTAAATCACCAGAAGAAGGAAAGGGGAACTGAATAGGTGGCTTGAATTGTATTTGTCCAGTCAAGCAATTTAAAGTTCCTATTTTAAAGGTGAATTTCTTCAAAGTAGATTTGCATAACGTGTAATCAGTGAAAGCCCTTTTGTAAAAAGCACATGTACGCAAACTCACTGAACAATTTTAGTTATCTTCAAAGGTTTCATCCACAATTCCATGCATTTTCCTGGATTTTGAAATCCTTTTCATCCTACTCCAAGTGATAACCTTACCTATTTAGACAGTGGTGTCCTCAGAATAGATCATTTAAAACATATGTCCCCATAATGCACATTTGAGTGAGACTTTACTGTTGCACCCTTGCTGTAGTACTGGATCATTTGAGCTCAGTTTTAGTCATTTAATTATACTTGAGAACTTCATCTATCTGTTTGACCTTTTCCTGCTCATCTATCTTGCACATCCCAATATCGATTTTACATCCATTTAAAGGGTTAGTTCACCCAAAAATGAAAGGTCTGTCATTAATTACTCACCCTCATGTCATTCCAAACCCATAAGACCTTCGTTCATCTTTGGAACACAAATTAAGATATTTTTGATCAGCAATGCAGCTGCAATCTTCCCAGGTCCAGAAACATAGCAAGGACATCGGCAAAATAGCCCATACCACATCAGAGATTAAACCATAACTTAACGAAGCTATGAGAATACTTTTTGTGTGCTAAAAAAACAATAATAACAATTTATTCAACAATTCTTCTTCCCGAGTTACCGTCTTCTACCATTTTGGAGAGTACCCCAGAACGTAATCAGCGTTGTTTACGTTCAGTAGACAGTGCACGCATGTTTTTATCAGATTTGATAAAAAATATCTTTATTTGTGTTCCGAAGATATACGAAAGTCTTAGGGGTTTGGAACAACATGAGGGTGAGTAATTAATGACTGAATTTTCATTTTTGGGTGAACTAATCCTTTAAGTTGACTATTCTTTGCACAATTCATATTGCAGTATTGGTGCATGAACTTACTGCTGATACCAGGCAAAGAGATGTCTGTATACAGTTGTATACATTTACTGTGCAAAAGTCTTAGGCCTTTAGTATTTTCACCAAAAATTACAACAACAAAAATGGTTTTAAGGCAGTTATCATTATTTCCAAACATTCCTTTTGCCATTATTTGTAATCTTCCACTGAGACATTTGTATGCACAAGGAGTCTGACAACAGCCAGTGCTCCACACAGAGATCTGATCTCACCCATTATTGAATCCATCTGGGATTACATGAAGAAACTGAGACAGACTAAATCCAGAAGAACTGTGGCAACGTCTCCAAGATGCTTCAAGAAACCTACCTGCAAAGCTACAGTAGGCACTTGTGTAAAACTGCTGTAAAGTGAGGATGCTGTGAAAAATAATGTCCTAAATAGATTTAGGAAATCAAATCAACATTTGGTAGGACCAAACCAGCTTTTGCTAGGTACACCTGTGCATAGTTTTTCAGATAGCTTTGCAGATAGGTTTCTTGAAGCATCTTGGAAACATTGACACAGTTCTTCTGCATTTAGGCCCTGTCCACACGAAAGCGGGTATTTTCAAAGCCGCAGCTTTTTCTATGCCGTTTGGCTGTTCATCCACATGCAAACACAGCACCAGGTCACTGAAACCGAACATTTTTGAAAACGCCAGCCAGGGTGAAGATTTTAAAAAACTCCGGTTGCAGTGTTATAATGTAGACCGCGAAACCGGAGATTTCGGCTTGTTACGTTGGAGCATGCACTGTTATCTCCACCTACTGAAAAACTTTTTCAGGCTTCTGATTGGCCAACATGGCTTTACGGTTGAGATCATATCACCACCTGTCTACTTGGCATGCTCTTGACAGTGCTTCATATCATGCTTTTGTGTTTTCATGTGGACGGAGATTTTTTTAAAAACAGAAGAAGGCAAAACTCCATTTATAAAAATACCCGTGTACGTGTGGACATAGCCTTAGTCTGTCTCAAGGGCCGTTTACACGTCAACATTTTTCAGCCAAAAACAGGCAACTTTTTATGCAATTTGCCTGTTCATTTACATGACAACGGTGTTTTGGGGACTAAAAACGCATATTTTTGAAAATGGGTTTCAAAGTGAAAGTTTTTGAAAATGCCACCGTTATCGTTTCTGTATAAACACCCAATATGGGAATCTATGAAAACGGTGGCGTCATGCGCATGTGTAGTACGTGTTAGGTATGCAGACATGCTCAGTATGTGTTGATTTTAAAGGCAAGCACGAACAATCATACACAACAATGGTGGAGTACATGGTACTGTTGTTGCTGCTCAAGAGTTTGCTAACACTTGTGGATTTACTTCACCAATATTACAACCAACAGTGAAGACGCATCATATACAACATATAATCATCACTTCCGTACAGGTATTGTTTACTAACAAGGTGACAGTGCCAACTACTGGCCTGGCATACGTAATACAGCATTTTTGGCCATTTTCGCCGATATGTGTAAACGTTGAAAACAAAAAAATCTCACTGGATTATTACAATTACAATTATATATATATATATATGGCCAATCAAAATGCTCATATTAATAACATAATACAATGCAGGTCTGTTTTTATGGTAAATGGAGCTGTGTCCTGTTCTGATTTAGAAAACCAGTGAAAATCATTTTGGCATCCTGTCTTGCCTCATAAGCCAATGGTGTATGGACACTTCTGGCTTTAGGATGTTGCTAGACTCAACCTTGTTGACAATTCACTCCATGTGTGAACTCTCAGCTTGAGGCAACTTTGAGTCACCCAGGTTTTGGCTGCCTCAGATAACACCTGAAATGTGAAGATTGTGCTTGAGAAATTAACCTCTTAGCTTGTGTTTATTCCTCCATGCTTGCCTGTAATCAAACACAAATGTTTAAAAATGTGTCTATAGCTCATCAATATAGCTAAACACCAAGCGCTATACATTTTTATTTGAAACAATTTTAATGTACACGTGTACACAGTTTTAACAATGATGTTTTTCATATTGCTAGCAAACTTTAGGCAATCCAATACATTTTTGTCATTCCTGATTCATCCTTAGTAAATGCTAGCCTATTTGACAACATTGCACATAATGCATTAGCATCATTTCAAGCATATAATAGTATGAATAAAATAAGCACCACAGTGAATAGTAAAGGCAAGAAATCCATGACTCTTGAAAGGTTACATTTCCTCACTGCTGACAAATGAAAAAGCATGTAATGTAATGCTGAAATAAATAATTGGATTTCGCTTGGAAACAGTGAAACAATTGAGTGCTGTTCTTGACCTCAAAGAACAGTAATACTGTATAACTGAAAGGCAGTTCTATTATTTCAAACAGTCCAGTCCTTAAATTGTTTACAATATATTACTGAACAAATATATTAAAACTTGAACAGGTAAAATAAGACTGAACAAAAATATCAACAATTTCGTAGCTTATTTAAGGAAGCCACCAACAGACGGAGCGACAGTTGCTCAGTTTTATTAAGACAAACTGTTTCTCTGTCCATCAAACAACAGACACTTTGCCTGCACAAAAAAAGACAGAAATCAAAGAACAGTGAAAGCAAATTCAGAAAAATATACCATTCTTAAGTAAATCAATTTATTTTACGCATCATACTATTTTTATGTTGTCTCTGATACTCAACTGGGTCAGCGATATGACTAAAATCTTATAACACAATATGAGTAATTTTATTTCATTGATATACAGTATATCATAAATAATGAATGCTACACTGTAAAGTGAAAGTGAAAGTGACGTGACATACAGCTAAGTATGGTGACCCATACTCAGAATTTGTGCTCTGCATTTAACCCATCCAAAGTGCACACACACACCGTGAACACACACCCGGAGCAGTGGGCAGCCATTTATGCTGCGGCGCCCGGGGAGCAGTTGGGGGTCCGGTGCCTTGCTCAAGGGCACCTCAGTCGTGGTATTGCCGGCCCGAGACTCGAACCCACAACCTTAGGATTAGGAGTCAAACTCTCTAACCATTAGGCCATGACTTCCCCCAAGTCAAGTAATCAAATGTATAAAATACTGCATGTTTTTCACTGTAAATGAAATATATATTTCTTCTTATTAAGGTTACAAAAGTGATTTAGTCAACAGCAGTGATAGATTTTCTTTCTTTTGTTGTTTGATTAACGTGAATGACAGACAGCAGGAATATTAGACTGCTGTCACTTTAAGAGCTGCTTGGATCCAATACTGTTAGGTGTTTCATTAATATCCCCCACTCCTATAACCAACATGCACATAAAAATGTGTATTTATTTATTGTATTATTTTTATGATATTATAACAATATAATAAACTATAAGCATTTATTTCTTTTATTAATATATTTTACATTATTATTAGACTACATTTATGATAATGATTGCATTATGATTTATTTTACGATACATGAAAAATGAACCTAATTATGATAGATTATTACATTTATATAATTAAGGATTAATTATTATATTAAATATTCATTTACTGGAAAAAAAACAATATACAATGTGTGTGTGTGTGTGTGTGTGTGTGTGTGTGTGTGTGTGTGTGTGTGTGTGATATAAACATATAGACAGTATACAATTTATAACGTACAGTATTCAGTGAGTAGTAAAAATATTTTCTGCAATATAGTGCAACTTGTGGGGTGTGTCTACTACCTCATGCCAGTGTAATGTATCACGTGGCAGCCCAAGGTGGCAGTGGGGACAACAGCTGACATATTCCACGGTCTCCTCCTCCTCTCCCCTCTTCATCTCCCTCAGCCTATCACTGTCCCATTGGGGGAAAGACACAGAGCGAGAGGAGTGGGCTACTCCAAAATGAGTCCTGGGGTCTCGCTGGTAGTGCAAACGCTTACCACTCGGGGGCAGTGTTAGATCCTCACTGTCCGCCTGCAACTGAAACAAAACATTTACTGAACTCCTCCATCTAGTGCACACATATGGCAATGTCACGTTATATTTTGCAAAGCTAACTCAAGCTACATAATTTACAACCAGCTGAAATGGTTGCAAGTTTGCGACAAGATACTGAATGCATGCCAGATCAATGAAATCCAACCCCAGAGTCTAATTAGTTCTAAAAAGGCAGGCAAACCAGATCATTAATCTAGTACAGCAAGCCCTATATTTGATATAGTTGCACATTAAGGACAAACATGAGTTTCTCACTGTACCTGAGGTATGTTTTGGTCTTCAGTCGGGAGAGATTTCAAGCAGTACCAACAGAGTTCGAGGGCGACTCCTATAGCTATTGAAGCACACACTCATTATAAATGAATTGCTTTACATAGCCTACTCCACCTATGCCAACAAGATCTGTGAGCACTATTAGACATATTCCACTCTATTCATACATGTTATTTCTACAATGTTTTATTTTATTTTTTTTACCACAGAACAAACTGTTCAGAATAGCCAAGAGTAAATTTAGGCCTGTGTGCTGGCCATTTCCCATCATCCACCTGAGTAAACAGCATTAGCATTTCAGTGCTGAACATTTGCACAAGGACAAACTGTTCAGCATTTTTAATGTACCTTATCGATATTATCAATGTAAGCATTTATCTGCTGACTAACAGAGACAGGTTTAGACATACTCTGTGTGTATATTGGAGTCGCTGCCAAGGCCTGAGCAATGTTTGGGGTCTGCTCGGATTCCGATTTCTCCTGTGTAACACAACAGCTCCGTTCCTCGCATGAAACAGCCTAAGTAGCCCGTATAATGAAATATAAGAGAATGAGTAACGGGTTTAGGTACAGTTTACACAGAGCATGTTTTTGAGTTCACTTCCGTTGCTTTTTAAGCATTTTTATATGTAAACACTTTTTACACATGCCTCAAGACCCTGCGATGTTTACCCTTTTCTGTAGGCCTATGCTTCATTTCGCGTTTTGCTCTAATTTTTTTTATGGTATCAAATCTTTATTTCGAACAAAATAATAATACAAATAAAAAACACAATAATCAACAAGAAAAAAACATATAAATAAACAAAAAAAAAAAAAAATTAATTAATAATCAACATAATAATCAACAAGTTCGAAAAGGGATAGGTAGAAGCCCTAGGCTTATCAAGACCTACCCCCAGTAACTACCCAAACCAATTCACAATCGAACAAGATAAATCAAACTTAACGTTTTAAATAATACAAAAAAATACTAAATTAAAATAATGCTTTATCTTAATATTAAGATGAAGACAAAAAGCATATACAAAAACCATTATCAAGCAGCATTTACCGCCATAATGAATTATCATTCACCCTCTCCACTTCTATACTTATCAAAAATAAAACTTTTGTACCTTTTTTTAAATCGCAACATATTAACACTTTGTTTGATCGAACTGCTCAGACCATTCCACAAAAGCACCCCACAAATCAAAATACACATACTTTTGAGTTTTGTCCGAGTCCAATGTTGACCCAAATTTAAATCCCCTCTCAAGTTATAACCCCCAACCCTATCAGTAAATAACTGTTGTATGTTTCCAGGCAACTGTTTATTTATTGCTTTATAAATTAATTGAGCGGTCTTAAATTTAACGAGATCATTAAACTTTAGAGTGTGCTATAGTAAATATAGTAAATTAGTATGCTCATGATATCCTACCTTATTTACTATTCTAATTGCTCTTTTTTGTATTGTGCTTAATGTTTGAAAGGTGGTTTTGTAGGTGTTGCCCCATACTTCAACACAATAATTTAAATAAGGCAACACAAGTGAACAATACAAAATAAAAAGTGCTTTTTTTACTCAATACATGCCTTGCTTTCCCCATTACTCCAACACTCTGCGCTACTTTTGTTCTAACGTATTTGATATGTGGTTTCCAACAAATTTTATGATCAAGAATCACACCCAAAATTTATTTTCATAGACTCTTTCTATTTTAACATTATTAATCATAACTTTTACTTGTGTGTCAGTTTTGCGATTACCAAACAGCATAAATTTGGTTTTATCTAGATTTAACGATAATTTATTTAAGTCAAACCATATTTTTAACTTATTGATTTCTGATGTGACCACCTCCAAAAGCTGCTTCAGATTTTCCACTGAACAGAAAATATTAGTATCATCAGCAAAAATCACAAATTTTAAGAGGTTATTCACCCTACATATGTCATTTATGTACATAATAAATAATTTTGGACCCAATATTGACCCCTGTGGTACTCCACAGGTAATACCCAAGCACTCCGATCTGTACTCCCCCATTTGAACAAATTGTAGTCTGTTACTTATGTAACTTTTCATCCAATCTAATGCAACTCCTCTGATACCATACTTTTCCAGTTTATTGATTAACAAACGATTTACCTCTATAGGCACGGTTTACCTCTATACCTCTGTTAATCTGTGTACTGATTGGTCCATTGAAAATAACCCATCTGACCTCTTCCTGTTGGTCCAGTAGAGAGTTTTCTTCCTTGTGGCTTTGGTCAGTCATAATCATTCTGTATTTTTAAAAGAAAGAATGAAGAGTAAAAATACATGTTTATATTGATGTTTATTTGTGTCTACATTTTAATAAAATCCCTAACACATGGCTGGGCTTTTCCTTAGACTGTGCCTTGACAGTCAGTCTCAATTACTGCTGTTTACCCCTTAACTGGAGGTTATCAATTAATCCATCCGCCTACGAGTTACACTCAGAGGTTTGAGTTTCCCCAGCCGAGACCTTTTAACTCACCCTAGCAAAACATCAGCAGTTAAGTGTTGTACTCGTGGAGAGCTCACTTACCCCACTGGGGCTACTTGGCCGTCATTAACCATCCCCGCCATCTCACTGACCTCCCGTTTCCGTGGGACCACCCTCTTTTTGTTTATCTGCTCTCTCGTTTTCTCTCCCTAACCCCTTCTTCTCACAGCACGGAAACTGTGGCCATTCAATATTTGATGAATCTCAATGGCTCACAAGCAGATTTGCTGTAAAGAGTGACAGCAGTGGAGCTCAGGTGTCAGACCTCGTCTGCCTCTGTCAGTCAGCAGTCTGGACTCCCAGCTGAGGATAAACACCCCTGAGGGACATTTTACCCCATCTGCCACAATAGCACTTGATGTAAACATCAAATGGATTACGCCCTGGAGACAAGAGGGCTGTTTGCACACACAGAGTGCACCTAATATAGTACCAAAGAGGGAGTGTGAGTGCATGTGGAGCAATATCTATGAGTGTGTGTTCAAGTTTTATCCCTGTGGGACTCTTTTAAAACACACTTCTATCACTCTCATATAATTTGTCTGTTGACAATTTCCAAAAGTATATACGCATTTAATCAAAGGCCTTTTTTGTCTGCAATTTCATTTTTATCGCAAAAAAATTTAAAGTGACGTGACATTCAGCCAAGTATGGTGACCCATACTCAGAATTCGTGCTCTGCATTTAAACCCATCCGAAGTGCACACACACAGAGCAGTGAACACACACACACACTGTGAACACACACCCCAGAGCAGTGGGCAGCCATTTTATGCTGCAGCGCCCGGGGAGCAGTTGGGGGTTCGGTGCCTTGCTCAAGGGCACCTAAGTCATGGTATTGAAGGTGGAGAGAGAACTGTACATGCACTCCCCCCACCTACAATTCCTGCCGGCCCGAGACTCGAACTCACAACCCTTCAATTGGGAGTCCTACTATCAAAAAAATTTAATAAAAATACTATTTAAACATTTTTTAGTAAAAATATTTAATAAACAGGCTATTTTACAGTGTCCTTGTACGTGCACTTACTAATAACAGTACATTTTGCAATAGTACATCACATGCAACTAACTCTAAACCATACCCTAACCCTAACCCTAGTACACATTGTTAATTAATATTATTCAAAACTTAAATATATAATTACAATGTACACCTTAAAATAAAGTGTACCCTCTAAACGCATTTAAAACATATTTAAAAACTTGTTTCCACCACAGAATTGTATTAAACACAAATCATTTGTGTTTAATAACATTGTGTGGTGGAAATTACATTTTAAATGTTTAATTAATAACTAAAATGTAATATACCAAATGTAAAATGCAATATATCATGATTTATTAAAATTGCTAAAAAACAGCTCAACCAAACACATTGAGCTCAGGCGTAATTTCTTTGATTTTTTCTTTACACACCATGTGTCATATTTCATCTCTAGCTCCTCACTGACACTTTATTATTAAAAATAATAATTTTAAAAAGTATACTAAAAGGTTATATTTGTTACTCTTTTGAAAATGTAAAAAAGTATGATAAATTGTTAATATATATATACACATTTTAAACTATAAATATATATATTGTAAATATAAATGAATAAAATAAACATCAGTGACTTAATAAATAAATATAGAAATTATATACACAACTTTATGAAAGTCAGGGTCAATTTATATATATATATATATATATATATATATATATATATATATATATATATATATATATATAAAATATATATACATAGATAGATAGATAGATAGATAGATAGATGAGAGTGTTCAGTGCTATAGAAGCAAGGCAATGAGCTTGTTACTCTGAAGGTGGTCAGCCACTTTACAGAGCTGCTGGATAAGTACTTATAGAGAGTGAGTCACTCAGACTTTCACCTTTATTCTCTCGGTTTCACTCGCTCCCTCTATTCTCTCTGAATCTATCAGCTCCTCAACCCTCTTCACCTCCTCCTTTTCTTTTTTTAAATGCGGCACCGACCCAACCGGCAGATGAATGAAATGTTGATGTTGTTTTTCCACTCGCTGTTAACCTTCTGCAGGTGTTTCTGCAGTGCCGATCGTGATCAACACTTTTTAGCTTGCGTGTCATAACACGCCATTTCCATACTTCCATTTACATCAATACACTTCAATAAAGATAGCAAGCCACATTAATCAGACGTTATAATAGGATAGATGGCGTTCCTCTTGTTTTATTGTCAGAGCACACAAAGCTTTTGAATGGAAACATGACTGCTGGTGCATGCTGGGAGCTGAGAGCCTGACGCCTGCCTCCCCTGCCAGTGCTGTCAAAGATCATTCTCCCCCCGGCGGGTGAAATGGAACATTTTGAATTGATTCCGAAAGAAAATAATTTCACACAGTCTTTAAAATGAAACCTCTAGAACGTGATATATTAAAGGCGTATCCACTGCCATACATTACAACACTACAGTGCAGGTACATTCAAAATCGACGGACGCCAAAATCGTTTCGACGCCAGAAACCGGCGTAATTGCACATCCTGTGAGACACAACGGAAGACTCTGGCAATCAGCTCTTACGGCGAGAGCAGAGGGTATAATTGAATGGTAATTACATGGTAATTATCATCATGCATAAAGGTTTGGCATAAAGAAAAGGATCGAGGGGAAGAGGAATTTTTTATTTTATCATTTTTTTAACAACCTCTCCGAGATTTAAATGATTCTGTTCAATTATGGCTAATCACTGAAATCCAGGAAGGGCATAAATGGGGGCTGTCTATCTACAAAGGCAGCAGAGAGCTTCAAGGCACTTTGAAGCACCTTAGAGAAAGTTTCATCCAAGAGTGTGTTTTTTTTCCCGTGCTGTGTTGGTTGGTCGGCTTGGCAGAATGCATCATTAGAGCTGCTGTCTGAGTCACAGTCATTATCAGCCACTTTTTACCTCTGAAGTACTGGCGCCACTGTCATCAGGCAGTGTTTATGCCTGATTTTTGCATGCGCACGCGTGCGTACGTGTGATCACGTGCCCAAGCAACAGATGGAGCCCCGACGTACATTAATGACTTGGAACATTTTGTGTGTGAAGGTTTTGAAGAGTCAGGCATCCTTTTACAGCAATTACGGCTGTAACTTAACAGACTCTTTGCATATTTCAGTGAAGCTGTTTGAGAATGGAGGTTGAGGCAGAACGTAAGTGGCCATGACTCACCAGCCTCCAGCAGCAGCGCCGTGAGACTTCACCGCACTTATGCTCATTCACGGCCCTCTGCGTTTTCGACACAAAAGCTGAAAGAAAAGGAATGAGAGAAACACATCAGAGCCTCATAAACAACTGTCCCCTGTATCCGCTGCACTCTGGTCACTAATGGAAAATTTTCTGCTGCCGCAATGGTTAATTTGCAGTGGGGTCCACCACTAAGGGCTGTTGGATGGGAAGCCGTGGACGTTTAGAGTGCATCAGCACGATAATGAACGTCTGTTTGGGGTTTAACCCCACTATTATCGGTCGCCGGGAGGTCTTGGTGGTGTTTTAACCAAATGCTGTGTAGTTTGAATTAGATGGCAAGGCCTTCTGGCAGTAGGTGTGTTTGCGTCTTGCCTAATGCAGGTGTTTTTGAGCATAATTGAGTTCTGCATTGTGTCCAAAGTCAGGGTGTGGGGGAGTGGGCTGGTGTTTGTGCCTCTGTGTGAGAGAGAGATGGAGAGAGAGGGAGAGGGTATAAGTGCTTGAGGTTCTGCAGTGGCGCATGGCAGTAGATGACTCACCCGTCAATCATGTGACTCATTAATCACTGCAGCTTTCTCTCTCCCCACCCCTCTCTTTCATTTGGTCTCAGTGTGTCTCCATGTCTATTCCCTTCACATTACTCGCCTTTTATTATTCTAAGTTCTTTTTATTAGCGAATGACTTTCATCTAGTGGCGTCTTATTGAACAGCATCATTCTAAGGAGGTTGAAAACATGGATTCGGCTTTTTGCCAGTTAAAGATGCTTGCATTCAGATGCACTTACATCTTCTTTCACATAATTCTGTACGTGTTTTGCTCTGATGTTTGGTAAACATGTTCAGTCTTAATAATCACAACATGAATGCTTGTTGAGGAACAGGATGTCATGAGTAATGCGGCCGTGACTCGTAAAGGTTTTTTAAGAATCATAGAGCTGCATATCTATCTGTTGCATTAGAGATCTTTGAGTTGCTGGAGAATAAATTGTCTCTGTAGTCAGTCAGTTTGTGTTTTCAGTGTTCTGTTGTAATATGGCATGAGAAAAAGCTTGTGGAAAATAGAGATAAAATTCAAAGATGTACTGGGCATGCTGGTTCAAACTCTCTGTGACGTCAAATGCAATTTCTGCTACAGGTGAGATAAGAAACGGCATATATCATCCTGGCAAGAACCCTCTGTGGTACAGAAATTAATGAATTTCTGCTCAGGATCTGATCAAAGACGTTCCAATAAGACATTTGTTAAAAAAAACTGACTTTAATAAAATAATTGTTTTTATTTTCGTCATATAGCAAAACTAGTAATCAACATGCTGTTATTTACACATTGCACACACATTTGTTTATTTGACACTGTACAACTTACAATCGGGAAGTTGACAACAACAAATTCCTTTCACAAGACAGTTCACTGATGAAAACACTTGCTATAGTAATTAGAGTTGTCTTTCTTTGTTTTTTTTTTGTTTGTTTTTTTCTTTTTATTAATTTTTAAAATAATCACAGTTTGATCAAGGAAATTTTCCCCAAATTTGACTTTTTTTTTTTTTTTTTAAAGATGCAAATACAGATAGACGTGCAAAATGTTCACTCTTAGAGTATTCCTCACAAACTTCAGACATTTTCAATCTTTTTTAGGAACAAACGTTACTATACAGCATTCTGTTGGCTCTCAAGACAAAGATCCTGTACTCAGTGGTTGAACATTGGAGCTAACCCATAGCAACAGGGGCATTTTTAAAATTTGTTTGAATTTTGGCAAGATGCTAAGTTTACAGTAAATCACATGTGTACAGGTATTCCACCAAGCAGATTGACAGGGCACCGACCTAGCAAAGATATTCATCATTTTGCATTTCTGTGAATAAAATGGAAGATTTAGTTTCAAGCATTGTTTACAGCGTGCGTGACAGAATTCTTTTTTTTTTAGTGGTGCAAGACCTGCATGCACATGGATGAGCTAAAACAGTGATCAGTATTAAGGCAATAGGAACATTGATCAAAACAATCAAACAGACCCTCAGGAGAAGCCTGTAATAATTTGACAGTTACTTGTTTGTGTAACTAGTGCCATAGCAATTATTACTGTGCCCTGCAGTATCAAGAATGCAACCCCAAGCTTTGCTTTTCAATTAATCAAGTGTTTCCTAAAGAAAATAAATCTTTGTATAAACACGGGTCTCTTGCAATTGGCACCAAAATGTTTTCTTTGACCATTTTGTCTGCTTGTTTTTGGTTTCTTTTTCTTTTATCTTTTTTTTTTCTTTTTTTTTCCACATGCAAGAGAATCAAAAACATACCTGAATGACACCTTACAAATTCACCTTTGTATTCTCTCACCAAATTAAAATGTAAACTGCGAGAGAAACCAAATGAGTGCACGCAGAGAGGTTCTGAAAGCAGCACCATCTCTTCCGTTCCTGATTTGGAATGTATCAAAACACAAGAGTGGAGAAGAAACACCTAACTGTCTTTTCATAGCCCTGTCGCTCAAACTCCCTGTCAGCTTTTTCTCCTCACTCTTTCATCGCTTGTTTCATCGCTTTAGAATATCCTGAACTCCCAGCTGACTAAAATAACCTACGATTGTAATAAATCTTCTCAATGAAGTTCTCCAGTTCTTCATCACTCTCCTGTGGAGACTCCGGTTCATCGTACACATAGTCTGGTGGGTAGATGTAAGAAGGTGCTCTCCCGCTCTGAGGAGAACGTGGTTTGGGCATAGGGAGAGCCTGGTAAGTTCGGGGATGGGGGAGAATGTAATTAGATATGACAGTGTCTGGTTGTGGGTAGGGGCTCTGGGAGCGTTGTGGGGCTTGTGCCCATTTCCAATCCCTGGCCTTGGGCCTGTCTCTATACCTACGGCTTGGAGGCTTTAGACCATACCCCATGGAGCCCCCAAAATTGTAGTCAAATGACAGAGCGGGATTTGTATAGAACCGCGGCTTGGGGGGTGGAAAGAAGACCGGGTAATAGGCTCGATATGGCTTCTGATAATAGGGAAACGAGGGATAGGCCAGAAACTGCTTCTGCGGCTTAAACCAGTAGTCCTGCTTGCTGAGCTTCCCTTTGTTTTTCTCCTTGTACCATTTCTTATATGGATCGACTGTGTAAGAGGATTTCTTAGGTGACTTAGGATATTGATATGCCTGAGGCCTCGGCTTGGCTTTAAGAGGAACTAAAGGGCGGAAACGAGGGGTGTTGCTCGGGGGTAAATCCTTCCTCTTTTTCTTCTTCTCCTGAACGTCGCTGATTATTTCTACCACATCGTCAGCAGGCAAGTGCAGCTTGCTGGAAATCTCTATCAACTTGTCGATGGTCTGGGGATCCATCTCATCATCGTCATCATTATCCTCCACCTCGTTTGAGCGCTTGTCCTCGGCCACGTTGTTTAGAAGAGCCGCAGCCTTCATGTCACTCATATAGGACGATGCTTTCGGCTTCCTGCCCATGTACTCCAGAAGCATGTCAGAGGCGATGTCTGCCAATCTCTGCTCCTCCTCACGCGCCTCCTGTGCCTCGGCCTCCTGCCGCCTCACCTCCTCCTGCTCTGCCTGTGCCCGTGCCTCCTCCTCCTTGCGGGTCAGAATCTCCTCCTCCTCTTCTTCCACAAAATCGAAATCATCCATGAAGTTTCTGTCAAGCTGGGATGGGTTTCTCGTTCGCTCTTCCTGCCACTTAAGCTTCTTGGTCGCATGGGCCAGTTGCTGGTTATAGGCTTTATAGCCTTTTAGAGGCGGGAGGATCTCATTGTCTTGCAGCCCAAGGTCAATGTTTTGGAAATAGCCCCTGGTTTTGCGCTGGAGGGGGTTGGCCATGTGAGACTGACTCTGCCTGGCCGTTCCTTCAGGCGTATTCACTTCGTCCTCCTTCACACTCTCACTTTCATCCTTTGGCTTTTCTTGTCCCCAATTTTCCTCCCCTTGCAGTACTACCTCTGCCGAGTTCACTGTGTCCTGCTCAAGGTCTCCCTGATTCCTCATTGCCTCTATTGCGAGTCCTTCTTCAGAATCCCCCTGGGTCATCTTCTCTCTAACTGGGTGGTCAAGAGCCTCAAGCAGAACAGAGGCTAGAGAACGGGCAGAGTCCATAACTGAGACATGTTCCTGTCCCAAGGGTTTCTGGAGCAGTCTGTCCACTTTCCTATGTGTCCAAACAGCTCCTTCTGCTGCCCCTGGGTCCTCTTTTGCCAAGTTGAGAGCCTCATTGATGCTGCTGCTGACTGAAAATCTCTGCTGTAGTGCAGGGCCAGCCAGGGCCAGCAGGGGGGTGAGGCTAAGGAGGAATAACAGGAGAGCTGAGGTGCTGGAGGGGTAGCAACAGCAGAACATGACCATGCAGAGAGGACAGGATGGGGGAGAGGGGAGCACCTGACAAAGACAAAAGAATACATGGTGATTAATTTGTGGGTTTTTTTTTTTTTCTGAGCATTAACAAGAATATACATTTTATTGACACTGATATTTTAACATCTCGTCTCTAAAGCATTATAACGTGCATGAGCTGAAATCTGTTAGTATAACAGAATATTACGTGCGCTTGTTTTACATCACTATGTCGTCAACACCATACGTTATCACTTTTTAAATCCAATTAATAGGGCTGCTTTAATTAAAGTGAGTCCACATGGAGACTAAGTATAAAGGCAATATCGAGCGAATTCCCTGGTTGCCTCTTCACCTATCATTTCTCGAGTCGCATTAGTGAAACGCCACAGCAAGGCGACATATGGTTAATGACTATATTAAAACAACGCTTAGTGTAAATTGTCTTTCTTGACTTGCAAGGGAATCGAAAGCATGCCTGAATAAAACCTTATAAATTCACGTGCTTTCTCTCACACCTAAATGCAAACTGCGAGAAAAACCATACTATGTCAGTCAACATTTGTCTTTTTATTCATTCATATAAAAGCAATTTGATCGTTCATTTATTAGTTTGTACGTTCTCTCCCTCCTTTCGATTTTCAAAGAATGAACTCCCAGCCAACTAGTCTTAAGATTTATTTAAAATCCTCATTCCTACGCACACGATCTCAAAATATTATTTTTTATCATTATTATTATTTATTGCTTTAACAAAGAAAAAACATAGATTACCTTCTCGAAAAGATACGAATGCGGATCGTATACTAAAAAAAAAAAAAAAAAAAAAAAAAAAAAAAAGAGGGGGAAAGGCGTTTAGAAATTTATGAATGAAACGCTTGTTGATCGGTCGACCTGTATCTCCTTGAATGACTTGCACTGAGATTTAACGTCACCTCAAGGTAGGCATCAGCGGAAAACTTAGCTATATTCCTTCATAGCCTCTCTTTGTTTAATATGGAACTATAAACTATGTATCGAGTGCGTGTAAGAACGGCAGTGCACTTACTCACCTGATTTCCTGAACAAATTAGCTGGAACTCAAAACCTTGTGCTTCTTGGATGAGGTTTGGAAACAACCGTTATCCTTAAGTTCATTTAAAACTTGAGTTAAAGTAAGTTTGCTTCCCACAAGAATTATTTGAAACACACTTCGATCTGTCTTGTCGAGAGATGAATGCGGAGCGTGATTTTTTTCAGCACCACGGACAGCGCAACTCCCATTTGTATAGACGCGTCTGGACACGTGATCCACGAGTCATCGCGCCGCTGTTGACGTCAGAACTTTCCATTGATAAGAATTTCGTGTCTCGTTTGAACTCAGAGGGTACGCTACGGTGCTCTGATGAATGAACAGAGATTGCATGAATGAAACAGTCTCTCCATTAAGAACGGAGCACAGTGGTACACAGTGAAAGCACCACTGCTAAATTAACTCATACAAAAACTAATTCTAATTGTAGCTGAGTCGACTGAACACTGGCGTTTTGCTGTTTTGAACATTATACGTTTAAGTTTAAAATATCCGTTTATTCGCAATACATAGTATGTTTTTATAGGGTATACCATGTACCTAGCCAAATTTGACACTGTCACTTACTTAGCAGACCCTTTTGGCCTGTTGATTGTTTGCGAGGTGGCCTTAATCAGAGCTGGAGAGAGACCGAACTGCTGCACCCACCGTGACGCAGGCGGTTCAGCTTCACTGCTCTACTTCCGCTCAATTTCCCGAGCTCGTTCAATTTTCCGCTCTTTGTCTCCTGCCACCCCTTACTTTCATCCATCTGTCTCTAATGTCATTCTCATGTAATGTTTTCACAATAAGTTTTTTTATTATTAATAATATTATTATTATTTGCATGTACAGGTAGCTTCAATTGACCTACAGATAATCCAGAAATATTCAAAATGTTTCATGAAGAGTGCAACCATGGCGTTCTCTCTCTCGCAATTATGCTTTTCGAGATAAGAATTTCGTCTGACGTGGTTTAAAACCTTTACATGAATACTGTAGGTTTTAGGAATAGGCCTAATTGGAAAACGCTGGAGTGGCATTGGAGCCAACAGCAATCCCGCCAATCACAGTTTATGATTCGTGTAATTGGATTAGTTGCAGTGCGGATATTGAAGTCCCACGAGCCACACTCGAAATGGCAGCATCAAAGCTGTCTCATTATAGAGTGGGAACCTTATTTCAATATTTTCAAAAGGTTGCATCCAATAGACTCGTGTTCCTGAATTGGCATGAAACTTTGAGATCCGTCCTACCTAACCCTATTATCGTGTATGTTCACTTTTTATTTGTCTTTTATTGTTATTGTTATTTCCAGGTACCCTACTTAATAAGATTGATGAAAATGGGTTCGAATTCGAACCTAATGGATTTTGCAGCCTGATGTCACTGTAAAACATTGTTAAGAACCTTGTGCTTTAGAGAACCCATAAACCAATACGCTGATCTAAAGAATCCATAACGAAACATTGAAAAAGAAAAGTAAAACATTTAATTAATAAATAATAAAAAAAATATCAAAGAACCATATAAACAGTTCAAGAACCATATACAACCAGCTTTGCTTAAACTAAAATGTTGCAAAGATTCACTGCAAACCATTCATTTTAAGGCTGCCACTTAAAAATGCTGCATTTTACGCTCCAGAGAGGTATACGTGCGAAGCCTGGTTGTATTAATATTTTCCAACAGCTATACGGTGCCAAGAAATAACGTATGTTATTTAAGTTGGCGGGGAAATTACCTTTTATTCTGTAAAGGAAAATGCGGCATGCAACAAAGGGCTTCACAGGAAAGCGCGTATAGCTATGAGTGTGAATGCGTGTCCTTTTCTACCTTGGTGGCGAATAATTTAAGAGCTCCAAGGGCCAAGGGTCAGATTTTGATATGGCTTGGCATTATCGACTGCCACTCAGCATTAGCGCAGTTGCGACCCTTAACCAGCGCTCTCCATCCCCCGCGCTGACTCACCTCCTCCTAACTGCCCATGCACTCCAGGCAGGACCCAAAATGCCCACTCAAGAAGAGAATGAATACATTATATGTTAAAAACTGTGGCAAAACAGAGAGAACTGGGCAAAATAGCAGATAAAAGCGCTTTTGAAGTTTTTCCTGGGTATATGGTATGATGAGAGTTATTGTTCACACCTACACAAGGAAAAGATTCGTCAAGTTTTTGAGGGCTCTGCAGACATATTGGCTGCAATTATGAAAATGTATGTTCAGATACACTCAAAAAATGTCCACCGCCTAATGGAAGTGACATAACACGCGCTCATGAATAAAAGAATTCATACTCCCACGAGACAGAAAAAAAAGCATCGTCCTGGGATCGATTAATTCTCCCATTTCACATTTTACTCAGCTGCGGCTCGAGCTTAATGGTGTGTAGCCCAAGCCTTGCGCCCACACACGAGCACCGCATCTGTTTTGATGGCAAATTCTCCTAAGCGACTGCTCTCTTGAGGCGATAGGCTCTGATTTGTCGAAAATGTCTGACTGAAAGGTGCCTCAGTCCGAAATGAGCCCCTTGACACATTTAGGCACTTGAGGCTGACTATTTAAACCGAAATATGTTAGCTTATTTCTACGTAAATATTGACAAAGAAGAACCAGACACGAGACAGTTCATTGTGTGTCAGCATGCGCTCTTTGACCGTTGCCACTGGACTAACTTGCGGCTAGCAGTGATCTGTTTGTTTTATTTATTCTGTGCGGTGTCCCAATTTCAATAATGTCGACCCAGGGGAGCGTTTGACCTCGGAATATCTCAATATTTACAGTTTGAACAGTACGTTACACTGCGAATGAAGCGTAGTTCGTCCTCGCGCGCGTCGTCATTCATACAGCTGTTCTGCGCGCGCCTCTTTCACCAAAAGTGTTTACATATTGTCGCGTTTTTAATTGATGACCTTTGTCAGCAAAAAAAAAAAAATATTTTATGGATAAATGGACAGATGATAACGCCAACATGTTCCTTATGTTCTGTCGCAGAAAACGACATTTTGCGCTGTGTTAAATAAACCCGAAGGCAGTTGTTGAAAGGACAATAGCCTAATGATCATTGTAAACTAAATTTCGTTTCCAAATAGGCTATATTTGCGTTCAGCATCTCATGCGTTTTTGTTTAGAGAAGAGACCAAAGCGCTTTTTCGCCGAATTATGCGATGAACCCCTTTGGTCAGTGTCATAGGCTATTACGTCGGAGGTTGGCTTCGTATTTGGAGTTAATGAGCCGATTGATATCAGCGAGAGTCATCGGTTCCCTGCCATCAATCTCTCTTTCTTTCACGGGGAGAGAGGATAGATCAGCTCGCCCATAACATTTGGACTTAGTGCAAGCGATGTTCAATTAAAACACGCATTTAGCATTTGTTCAGTTAATACGATGCTGAAAAATAAAAATAGTGATGTCTCGACATTTTAAGAGACAAAAAGGCCAGGACAACGCATTTAAAATATTTTACGTATTCTGTGCATTCACCCCTTACAAAACATTGTAAACAAATAGGCTAGCCTATCTATTAACCTGTCGTCAGTCTGTTATTAATAATAACCTATTTTGTGAATATTAGTGCAGACTTGAATTTCGAAATAAACGAGAAAAAAATCATGTATTTTATTATGATACGTAAAGTTTTTATATATTTCGCAATTACTTTTAATTCAGTAGACTAAACAAATCCCGTAAATATGATTGATAATTTGGAATCCAGTATGTAGTCTGCAAATCGCCAATTAGCTCATTAAAAGATCAACTTTTAAATGAATGCCAAAAAAAAGTTAATTATTTCTAAACATATATTGGCTAAAATCTCAAATATGTTTTTTTTTATAAATAATATTTATAAATAAGTGGCCGAGAAACAATCACATGAAGTCGGAAAGACAATAGTGACTATATAATTATTGTGTTTTGACATATTTATTGTCAACTACATATTTGTAGTTTCGTCATGCATGAGTCTACAACCTAAATTAATTTTTTTTCTGTTCTTTTCTTTGTTTCTCTTTATTGTTTCAAGACAAAGGAATGCTGATATTTTAATGAAAGGTCACAAAAAAATGTACACATGGAAGTATACAGATAGAACTCGAAATTTTACCTGTATTTTCATATGGGTAGCTTTAAATACTATATTAAAGACTTCAGTTTAATATCAATAATACATAGATGATTTAATAAACTGCTTTGTCTGAGTGTATATCTCTTGGAAATAAATCCAGGAGAGGGCGCTATCATTACGTGATTTCAAGCGTTGTGACTTATGGTTCCTTTGTGATGTTGCCCATTTCACATTTAAAGTTGGCATCAAGGCAAATATTAAGAGAGAGAGAGAGAGAGAGAGAGAGAGAGAGAGAGAGAGAGAGAGAGAGAGAGAGAGAGAAGAAAAATAGCCTATCAAACTGTTTTCATCGTTGACAGAGATTTTTAAAAAGATATGGTAG
This sequence comes from Cyprinus carpio, assembly GCF_018340385.1. NCBI lineage: Eukaryota > Metazoa > Chordata > Actinopteri > Cypriniformes > Cyprinidae > Cyprinus > Cyprinus carpio. The sequence goes on along the minus strand of NC_056606.1, from coordinate 10,987,948 downwards.
GCTATGCATCTTCTGAAATGCCTTTTGAAGATTTAAGTCGATGGAATACACAAACGAGCGAATTAAGTATCATAAAAATAAAGATGAAGCAAAAGAAGATAAACTGCAGAATAAAACGTAAACAAGAAAAAAAAGTGTGGCTATTTAAGAATTACAGCCTCAAAAAGTAAAAACGAATGATTAAAAATATTTTCGTCACCTTCAATTATTATAGAATCGACGTTGTCAAACTAAGTGGAGCAATCCATTTATGAACCTGCAGGTACTGTCTTCCTCATTCTTGTTTTCTTCCACATGTTCCATGACTTTCTGTGTTTACGGAGCACGCGGCGCGCGCATGCGCACCTCAGCACAACACACATACACAGTTACGCGCCATAAACTCGCGCGCACCGACAACACCAGCGCACAAGTGTCCTCCAAATCTCCTTGTAGGAACGAAAACTGTTATCGGTTATCAGCACGGAACCCGACTGGAAGGGAAGTAATTTGAAAGATGCTTTAAACTGGGTAAACTGCTGATATGACTCATCCAAGACACCCACAAGCCTCTGATCAATCGAATGGGAGGGAGGGGAACGAATTTGTGTGTGAGAGAGAGGGAGACAGGGAGGGAGAGCCAAACAAAAAAACAAAAAAAAAAAAAAAAAAAAAAACAAACCATTATAACATACATTACACATGCCAAAAGACAATATTAAAAAAAGAAAAAAACAAATAGTTTCACTAAACATCACCCTGACACCCTCAACACCCCAAATGTCTGATAATCCAGATGTCAGAAGACCCTGTTGTGACATGAACATGACTATTGGTTTCACTGAAACATGTCAAACATCTCGCTACTTACAGTTAACCATGAAAATTAGTATTGCAGCACTTTGCTACACTTTTTCACTGAATATGTTCTCATTCATCAAAAACTCCCCTCCATTATGCTATCCATGCATATATGGTGAAGGATTCCTTTAAATCATTGTTTTGTGTAAACGTTTATGTGGCCAAATTTAAATAGACAGTAGCCTAATAAGACAGCAATCTCATCAAGAAGTTAGTCTTTATGATGAATCATTCTCTCTCAATATTTATTTATTTATTATTTGTCTCTATAATTCCTTTTAATTACATGGTTTTTAATAGTTATTTTATGTGTGTGTGTGTCTGTATCTCCCATAGAGCCATATCTGACTAAAGGCATAATGCAAATGTTTTTAGTTAATGTTTTTAGCTAATTAATTTATCTGAATTGTTGTAGGTTGAACTATAGGCTATGTTTCGATATAGAACATAATTTCAGTTGTAATACCAGTTGTTATTGTTTTGGTGAATGTCTTTTTCGGAGATCATAAAAAGTGTGCCCCTTATGAAAACATAATCCCCCACCATTATATAAATGTTCTAGCTACGGCCCTGCCATCCAAAATGTAGAAGACTTTGTTTCTTCATCTGAACAGATTTGGAGATATTTAGCAGTACATCGCTTGCTCACCAATGTATACTCTGCAGTGAATGGGTGTCGTCAGAATGAGTTCAGACAGCTGATAAAAATATTTACATAATCCAAAAGTAATCCACAAGACTCCAGTTTATCAATTAATGAAAAACTGCACATTTCTAAGAAACAAATCCATCTTTAAAGCCGCTTCTAATCTACTTCTAACTATTCCTCTAGAGAATAAGTCCATCTCTGGTTGTTCTCCCACATCAGATCCACTGTCATGTTTGTTTAGAACTGTTTTCGCTTATAAACAATCTTGATCTGTGCATATTTCTGTCCTGTTTCAGACGAGATGACATTTTCACTGGAGAAAGCAACACTGTGCGGCACGACTGTGATTCAGCCGTAGGCACGAGGCCGCGGACCAAGTGCCTTGGGTAATCACAGCGTGTCGATGTACAGCCATAACGCACTGCTATGAGTGTGATAATGTGTTTAACAGTTTGTTGAAAAAAAAGTGTGAAAATACATAAACAACAGAGTATCTTTAAAAGCCTCTTTTGTACAGAACTACGTCCTTTCACCATGGATTCAAATCTCAAGTTGACATCTGTTAAAGGTGATTTCCAATGACAGCACTGCTCAGTGCATTTGTTGGCTGTGTCAAATAACAAATAATAGATTAATAAAGATCAGAGAGTGACCATTCGATTTACACAAATGGATTATAATTAATGAAAGTGAAAAAGTGACATGACATACAGCCAAGTATGGTGACCCATACTCAGAATTTGTGAGCTGCATTTAACCCATCCAAAGCGCACACACAGCAGTGGACACTCACACAGCAGTGAACACACACCCGGAGCAGTGGGCAGCCATTTATGCTGCAGTGCCCGGGGAGCAGTTGGGGTTCGATGCCTTGCTCAGGGGCACCTCAGTCGTGGTATTGCTGGCCCGAGACTCGAACCCACAACCTTAGGGTTAAGAGTCAAACTCTCTAACCATTAGCCCACAACTTCCCGATGTTTAACCACTATAGAGACATCAGTGGCAAATTCCAGAAGATCTGGATGAGTTGAGGCTCTTAGACATTGACTTTCTAAACAAACCGCATACTTGAAGTTTAAACATTCTGGCATAAAATAGTCTTAAAACTACATTCCATGACACAAAAACAGTATTATTTAAAAAATTATACTGGATTTAGGGGTCCATCATGATGTTATATATATACACACACATACACAAACATGCTGCTTTTCTGTTCTCAAGATGTTAATTGATGCACTGGAGTCATGTTGATTACTTGTGGATTACTGTGATTTTTTTTTAGCAGCTCCAAATCTAATCCAATGAAGAACCAAACAGATTTTAGATTTACATTTAAATTTACATTTATTCATTTAGCAGATGCTTTTATCCAAAGCGACTCTGGGGAATACATCAAGCTGTTCATTTTAAAGAGGCGAATTAACACAGGAAGTGCTGGTAATACCAAGTTCCAGGCATTGTTCAAATAAGTACATGCTAGGCTGAGGTCTAGCTAGTCTTGAACTTGATGCAAGCTGCAACCGGTAGCCAGTGCAGGGAGATAAGTGTGATGTGTGCCTTTTTGGGCTCATTGAAGACCAGTCGTGCCGCTGCATTCTGCATCATTTGTAGAGGTTTGATTGTGCATAATGCAAGTCCAGCCAGAAGCAAGTCCATCCATGCTGAGATGTCTGCCAAGCAGCCTGAGATCTGTGCAGCTAGTGTTGGATCACCTGGTTGAAATGAAAGATAGAGCTGTGTCTCATCAGCATAGCAATGGTAGGAGAAGCTATTTGCCTGTATGATGGGTCAGAGTGACAGTGTATATAAAGAAGAGGAGGGGTCCAAGAACTAATCCCTGAGGAACCCCAGCGACCAGTTGATGCCTCAGGGTATTTATATTTTCTGCTAATTTTCATTTTTACATGAACTATCCCTATAAGAACTATCCAGGGACTGTTGAAGAACCCAAAATGGTTATTCTATGTCATTATTGAGGAAAAAAAATGGAGCCTTTATTTTTAAGAATGTGCTTAAAAATACGCCAAACAAATCAATGTAACTATGGATTAGAAGAACAGTTATATTTGTGACTACAAGCAGCCCTTTAAAGTCAAGATGAAACAGCATTCACAATCCACTTTACTTCCATAAGCAAAAGTATTTAAAAAAAATTAACTGGAGCAATTTATCACATATTAATGAAAAATGGCAAAGACATTCTTTTTTTTTAAAGGGGTCATATGATGCGATTTAAATTTTTCCTTTCTCTTTGGAGTGTTACAAGCTCTTGATGCATAAAGAAGATCTGTAAAGTTGCAAAGACTAAAGTCTCAAAACTAAAGAGATATTCTTTATAAAAGTTAAGACTTGTCCACGCCCTCCTAAAACGCCTCGTTAAAACACGCCCCCATGTCTACATCACTATGTGGGAAGATTTGCATAACACCACCCAAATGTTCAAGCAAAGAAAGAAGGCGTAACACATCAACATGTTTCGTTGTGAAAGCGAAAATACTTTGTTTGGCCTTCCAAAAGAGGATGATATCTGCTTCGTCATGCCTAGATATGATCCGTGCTGGTCGCTGAGGAAATACATCAACTTCATGCTGTGGATCTCCGTATCGGCTTTCACCATGGATGAAGTGGAGTCCAGTCCAGGGTCGTCACATGTGGTTGCTGCAAGCCAGCCATCTGCGCCGTTCTCAAGCCTGCCGACCGTTCTTCACTCAAGCCCGTTGTGTGACGCATTTTATGGAGGACTGTTTCCTGAACCTGCAGAGTAGCCTACAATGGGTCTGTGCTCAAAGGCTTTTCTATAAAGTGGGGTATTTCTAACTTTGCAAGGACAGTCTGGCGCTTCTGACTAACAGAATGTAAGTACATTGTCACTGATGATTCAAATGTGAGTTTTGAGCAGTGTAGAGTAGAGCTTGTAGTTTGTTGTTTCTCCGATCACAAATGCAGACACGGTTTTATGTTTACGCAGCACGATATGCAACGCAACACGTTAAACACAGTATTAGTCATTATAATCAGTAATTATGTCCCCACTGGATGCAACAAATGCCTAATTTGTAATGCGTTTTATTGGATTTGTCTCGGCGTGCCGGGAGATGGCATTCCAGTATGTTAAGGGGCGTAACATTTCCGTCACTCTCTTTGAGGCATTCGGCCAATCACAAAACACTGGATAGCAGGCTAATCAGCATACACCTCACTTTTCAGAACGATGAGCTTTTTAAAAATCAACGAGTTTCAGAAAGGCGGGGCATAGAGGAGCAACAATAATGTACATTGTGGAAAATAATGTTTTTTTTCAACCTTAAACCGCATAAACACATTACACCAAATACACAACATAAAGTTCTTTTTAGCAACGTCATATGACCCCTTTAAATAATATAAATGAATATTAATTATATTAATCATTGACAAACAGATAAAAGTGGTGTAGCCTAAATAGAGTCATTATTATTTCATATTTCCATATTAATTTGTAAATGAGTGATTTGAAAAGTAGGTGGATGCATTTCAGGATGGACACTGATTTGTGGGGTGAACAATACTGATATTTCCTAATGCCCCCTAGTTATGAGGAAAATGTTTGTTGTCTAACTTGCCTTTAGACTTTGTGAAACAGCACATACAGAGATGACTTGATCAGATAATGAGGACAGCACCACATTAACATCACCATTATCTGTTTTTGTGTCATTTGACATTGGTATGGCGTACGAACGTACGTGAGTGAGCCTCCGCACCAAACGCTGATTGCGTGTCTGTCTACAGGCGAGGAGAGCGATAACATCTGTGTAATTTCAACATGATGACGGGCCCCACGGGAGCCAGCGCAGGAGATGATCTGAGTTGAGCTAAGTACTATTAATCGTTTAATTACCACTGGCTGATTCAGTCCATCAAAGCCCTCTCCGCATCGCCTCATACAAATTCATCTATTATGAGGTCATTCATGCCCTCGTCAATCAAATCGCACCACCCCCAACACCCAACCAGCCACCGAACCAGCTTGTGTTTTTACAGTGCGCAACGACTAGGTGACATGAAAGGAACAGTCACTCTTGTCCTATTCAGTGTTACACTCATTGAGCCAGATGGCTGTGTTGGTTTACAGCAATATGTTTAATAATGAGGCCTATTATGACTGGAGATTAGGGCATAAGCCTCGGCACAAAGACAGAAGATTCACTGAGGATATTTGGATGAAACAGACAGAGGCCAGCGTCTGTGAGGATGAAAGAATGTAGTTGTTGTCTCCTTTGTCTCTCATCTGTTGACTGAATATCACCCATCACTGTGCAAGAGCTTACAAAACATGATATTCCATCTGCATTCATTGTAGCAATATCACCTCTCAGTTCATAATGGCTTTCTTCTCCACACTCCAAAGGTATTATAATCGCTTTTATTTTATGTGAATAGGAGAGCGTTTGCTCTTAAGATTTGTAAACTATGTCCAGAGTAATGCTCTCTATGCTTCACTCACTTGCTTCTCCTTGAGTGATGTTAGTCAGCAGATCACTGACTTCTTAACTTTCCTTGCAGTTTCTCCGGATGCGATTCATTTTTTTATGCAAATGCCATCATAGAAGATAGGACTTTTAGGTTAGCAAATAATAGCAGACAGAGTATCTGTAGCCATAGGCTTACGTAATCGGTTTAACAGGTGCTCATCAATGAACCGTATCATGGATGTCATATGTGACTCAGACGCAAAGCAAGCTTTGAGGGATAGAATTCAGTGGGTTGGACTTGATGTAACTTGGTTTTTATCTTTCAGCCAACAAAAATACTTCTAGTACTCTTGTCAAAAACTTTGAAAGCATGGTTTATGAAAAAGATATTTAGGATTTTTACTGTATTTTGATCATATTAATGCAGCCTTGGAGAACATAGACTTCTTTCATATGTTTGAACAGTATTGTATTTATACACACACACACACGTTAACACGTAATTCATTTGTGTTCTCTTACAGCCTGAATTAACTAGGCTGTCAGATTATTTTGTTAAGCTGTATCTTTGTGGGTGGTTTTTAACAGTGTTTTCTAAGTACAGAAAGGTGTCCTCTGGCAAGCAACGACCTTGTTGTCCCAGATAATGTTTTGATAAGGACATACCTGATCTACTACATCCCACCATCGCCTCCACTAACTCGCCCACACTGCCTCTTCATTCTGAACCTCTCTTGAGGATAAGGAGACCAGATTTCAAAACAACACAATATTTAAATTAACAGATTGTAGGCTTGCCAACTAGGTTACATAAGGCATGTGCTAATTAAATAATTTATGCAAATAACTGTACAAAGTAGCTGCTGTTTATTTTAATATTGACTAACTATAATATTTAAAAAAAACAGTGTATACTTATATACCTTCACTTAACAATCAAACTGCTAGAGAAGTATTATGAAAAAAGCTTTATTTAAAGCTACAGGGTTGAAGGGTTAGAGAGAATACCAAAATCTCTGAGATATTAACATATAACACAGCATGTTGGCCATTCAATTTCCTTAAAAACATGTGATTACACAAATTTTGCAATCCTTCCTTGGAAGTGAGAGATTTTGAGTAGCATCTGTCAATTAAACTTTAATTGGAAAATGACAGTTTGATTCCTGTCCACGAACTGGTTCAAACTATATTAATGAAGTGATTCAGGATTCTGAATCGATGATTAGTTAGCATTTTCTTGCATTTGCACTATTTTTTTTAAATTGGTTTAAATAAATGATTTTTTTAAAAAAACAAACAAACTATTTTATTCACATATATAGAAAAGGAGTGGAAAACATGTCTTGATTATTTTTAGTTAAGTTGTTATGGTGTTTTACTACTTGCAAATTTATTTTGGAATTAAAAATTAACTATTAAACCATTCAAAACAAAACCGAATAATACCAAAAATCAACAAAAACCAACCTTACTTTTTTTTACTATTTTACTTTTTTTTTATTTTTTTTTTTTTTACTATGGTACGAATGTTACCAAAATATAACAACATAATGTACGCATAAACTCATGTATAAAACAAATTGATATGCATTACTGAGAGTAGAGACAATTTGAGAAGTCAAAAGTTTTATTGTGACTCTTTAGCTAGTCATGGCACAGCTGCAATGGCTAAGCAAACTGAATGAGTCAGAGCTGTAACCACTTTGAGAATTCGAAAAGTTAAATTTCTGGTTTCTTTTCATTTACATGGGAAGCCAGCTCCCCAACTAAGCCATTATTCTACAGCCACTTTCATTTTAATAAAAGAATTGATTCCATTTGATTGTGTTTCAGCAGAAGTCTTTGAGAGCGTTTAAATGGCGACATCAGTATGTTGCTCCCCATGCATATCCACATTTTAGATGAAGCTAATTGGATAACCACGGCAAGTTAGGTGCTAAATTGCTTTTTTCAGGTGATGAACTTCTTTTTTTAGTCAAATTCAACCATGGCAGTGCTCACAATTACATGACTCACAGATGTGATCAGCCTTCTTCCCACTTCTTCCAAAAATTCTTGAAGGACAGAATAGTAGCATATGACCTCAAAATCCACACAATACTGTAATTTAAGGAGCGTTTAAGCATTTAAGCAACACTTCTGATCGATTTATAGTCACCATGTGACCAGTTTCTCTTTACGCAACTGCAATTACTACACTTTCCTATACCGCTCCTTTCTTGTTTTGGTTGCAACTGTCAACTTTGGACAACGTAGTGATTAAAAATGAGTCATATATGGAGTCAGAAATTGTGTAGCTTTTATGGTAAATCATGTTTATCTCTCTTACATACAAATACTCTGATAAATCATTTCATATAAGGTAACGTCCCAGCATACTTAAACACTTGTATATGATCTTTAGTTGTGACACATCTTTGAAAATCTATGTGACATACAAGACAAACATCCACTTTTGACTTATTTTCTTTCCTTCCTTCCTCTTTTTCATTTTTGTTACTTTCATACTGCCATCTGGACTTTTTCATCTAATGCATCCATTTTTATTGATCTGATATTAATGGAAAAAAGATGGCAAAATATAATAGAGTCTGCGAGAATGATAAAGTGATGGAAGATGAGAATAGTGAAAAAGTAGTAAAATTTTGTGGGAGGGAGACAAAAAGACAAATGCAGAGAGACTCATACTGGGGGATTCGGTCAATAAGTGAAAAACAGCATGTGACTAGAAAAATCAGGGGGGACAGTGGGGAAAGGAGACGAGGGATGGAGTGGCAGGGATTGAATGGAGGAGGGTAAGAGAGAAAGAGGTGCAAGGGGGGACTGGGGAAGAGGGGGATATAGAGATAGAGGGAGGGCTGGTGATCCTCAGGGCTGGATGACTCACTTTGCTGCAGCCGTTTGTGCGTCACTGGCGCAGGGCTGGAGGAGGAGATAGTAGAGAGGTCTGCACATTTAATTACAACCTGCCAATTTATATACAGTGTACACACACATTCTCTCGCACGCGCATGCATGCTCTCTCTACCCTCGCTGTCCCCCCTATAATGCCAACATATGATAACATGAACGTTCAAAGACCCCCACATCTATACACACAACAGCATTTCAGGCCACAGAATCTCTACATTCAGACCGAAATGCACACAAAACCACTCATCAATGCAAATATAGATTTCCGGCAGCTTGGCATTTTGTCAAAAGTGATGCAGATGCAGAGAGAGAGCATTTACAAGGATGTAAACCTTCACAATTCCAGGTGTCACACTATAAATTAAACGAAATGGATGAAAAAAGCCAGGCAAACAAATCTCATCTCTGGCTTTAAAGGCAAATGTATCTTGGCAGATAGTACAAAACAACATCTGACAAAAGTCGTACTTCAAGTGGAATGAAACCTCAAAGATCATCACCATCGCATTAACAGATAACGTCTTTTAAAAATCATGATGGCTCCAGGGCTCTGAGGGAGCAGACTATTCTCCGAACATTTCCGTCTCGCTGACATCGCCTTCAAGCTAGGCGAAGACACATATCACGGTGAAAGATGGGACTTCAGGTTACAAGCTGCAGAGTTGTCTTGGCAGACAATAGACTGGTATAAAAGCCATTACAATTGTTTTTCCCCATTTCCCACTCGCCCTTCACAGAGTACCCTCTGTCTTTGGTGAAACAATGGGAGTGTGTGTTAGTACAGCTTAGTTTGAGAGTCCCTTTGGGAGTTTTTTTCTAACTAGAGTCTGTAGCTGGGAAAATTATCATAAATTATATATCGAAAACCTTCCGTCGGCTCCATCCTCATCCTCCTTGCAAACACACAACACACTAGCTCTCACACACATATGGTCTTCTCCCTTTTGAGCATGCCTCAGCCTCATTGAGCGGCAATTACCCCGTGAGTGCCCATGAGCCACACTCGCTAGACAATAGCCGCAATCAGCCGCCCTTTCTCGAGCCGCGTGCTCTGTTCCGGCTTTCTTGTGTAAGAAGAGAGCAATTTAAGCAAACAACAGCATTCCAAAGAAAGATGGAAGAGATTGCACGCTGCGCAGATGATTGGCCAATGTGCCAGCGCGCTCTCAAATAACACAAGAGCAAAACATAACACACCACCATTTCATTTCTGCACTAATATGGCAGCTGCTGATTGGATTGAAGGGATCGTCGTGCTTTAGTATAAATACCCCAATGGAGCGACCTCAGAAAGCGAGACTCCAGTCATTGTTCAATCAAAAATGGGGTGAGGCGAGTGCGAAGCCATTGGCGAACAAATGTCAGGCAGATTTCGTTATGAATTGTGGGGGAGAGGGGGGGCAAGAAAACGACTTTTTAATTGTGAAAACAACCCGCTATCTCAAAAGAGATCTGCGCTAGTTGGGCGACATGCAATTTCAGAAAATACAGAATAGCAACCTACAGAATGAGTCAGGGTTTAGGTGACATCATAAACAGCTTGCCATTTCCACGCTTGAGCTGCACTCATTTTCAGTCAAATGGCTTTGAAACGCTTCAGCAATCACCCCTGGCTGTGAAATAAAGGCATTTTCTCTCCTTTTAAAATAATTTTTGATAGCCCACTGAAAGGACGAGTAGCACACAAGTATAATGAAGCTGATTACAGACCCGCACGCAGCAGCTTTGGCACACGGTCCTTACTCGTCTGACAGTTTAATTCCCGTCTAGCACGTGGCGTTTATGATGTGTGTTCGTTTTTGTGCATTCCCACTTCCACGCTGTTTCAGGCACTAGTGTTTTCGTGAAACAAAATGGCACAGCAAGCTGTTGTAAGCCTGAGGTGTTTTAATACTGTCAGAGTGCAAATGAGCAATAACAATCATGTAGATGTGATAAATGGAAAATGGAGGATGAACAGACTGATACGGTGAGAAGAAATCGCAACGGAGAAGACAGAGAGATGGATGAGGGGGGCATGAGAAAAGTTATGATTGATGCCAATGTGACGTTAAATGGGGGGGAAAAGGGCGGAGTGGGAAAGAAAATCAAAAAAGAGAGAGAACTGGGTGACACTCACAATAAATCTCAGATTTGAGCCGATGCTCCGCACTGCCGCGTGCCCACACTCGCTACGCAACACACTTACATGCTCTACACACCCTGTGACATCACGATGACAGAGCGAGGGGTGATGTGTATTGTCCAGTGATTGGATGCCGGGTTATTCCGATGCTAAACACGCATGTGAATTTGTGTCTTTTCACATTAGTAAAGTGACCCGTCGGGGGCGGGCTCTCAATTTACATTTAGAGAGAGCAAGAGAGAAACAGACAGACAAAACAGATACAGAAAAAGAGAGACGGGGACACAAAGAAATATGCATGAAGCAGGTGAGTCACCATCAAACAATGGTCAAAAGCAACAAAGTGGGAATTAGTTTTTTGATGACAAACATTCATTGTCATCCTTTTGGTTGTTGTACAACAGTACTCAGACACTTTGAAGTGGAGGTTAACAGATCTAACGAATTAATCTTTCTTGCTGAGTTCATAAACAGAGTTTGTATACACTCACACACACATATAAATAAATAAATAAATATACACATAGACAGACATTTTCTCTTTCATCTCAGCCTCTTTGATCAATAATGTGGAGGTTAAACAGGTTCAAAGAATGAAAAGAGATGAAAATGAGCAACGTCTTGGTATATATATATATATAGTTGGTCTATCATCCTGAGCTTTGAGGTATAGCATCAGAACTAGGATTAAAGCACACAAAACCATTACTATAGCACAAACACACACACAGGCCTCTGTGAGGATAACACACACACACACACACACACACACACACACAGACTCCTATCAGGCAGAGCACATAAAAGGGACAGATGTCAAAGGAGCGTGATGGGAGAAAATTGTCTATCAGAAAAGACCACAATAAAGGAATAACTGTACACGCCAATTTAACCGTCATGGGCCAAACGATAACGTAAACGGACACAAAAACATGAAAAATAAAAGAGAGAAATTTATTTTAGAGTTTAGATCAAAGTATAAACTAAGATGTACACCCGTGAGCAGTCAGCTATTTGGCAAATCCTGGTATTCACAGAGGTTTTATTCTCTCTAATGTGTGGTGTGCATGGCGTGACACAGCTGCAGTGTGCTGGTCTGTCATCTCTGCTGGTTATTGTGTCTGAGATTAGCCTCTCCCATTCTCCCTAAAACCCTAAGGGCACTAGAGCCGAGACGATGGCTGTTATCACAGCGCGCACAGTCTTTATCTGGGAAGCCGAGATGACGAGCGAGTGCTGTCACATGCGTGTTTTGCTGCTCAGGTGCCCGTCCGTGACGAGCCCATGTAAGAAGCATGTGTGTTCATATGTGAAAGTGTGCAGTTTAGGATTTGAGTATAAGGCTTGTTTTCTTTTCTATTCATTTGGATTATTCCATTTAAATTGAGAATGTTGTTTAAATTCTTTGTTTAAAATGTATTTTTTGTTTTTATTTTAATCACTTTTTATTGTTTTTATTGTCAAGTACAAATATGATAATAATAATATAGTAATATTTTTAAGTATAATATAACAATTATAGTAATTATGTCATAGAATTATGCGGAGTTATTTAATGAGGTCATGAGACTTATTTGTAATATTTTTATATAAAGAATATTTTATTATTATCATTTTATTAATAAATATAATAAAATGTATTATTAATTTTATTATATAATTTAAGTATTAATATAAACACTTAATAATAATAATAATAATAATAAATACAATAAAAACTATTAAGTCTCATGGCTCTTATTATTATTTAATTTAATTATTTTACATTTTAAGTATTATTTCATGGTATTTAATATATGTGGTTTTATTACTGTTGGAGCAGGGTGTACATAATCCTTCAGCATTTTCAAAAACAGCACAGAAAAGCAGTAATCCTTCAGAACAAAGGTGCATAAATTAGAATTGTCCCACTGAGCAGATGTTTATCATTAGACGGGCGATGTGACTCCGTCAAGACAGGCCTGTAATGAAACACTGGCACATGTTTAAAAGATGCTTAAAGGCAGCTGAAAGCAGAGCAGTCATGATAAACATCTTTAATTTACAGAACATCTAATTCCTAAATGTTTGACTCATACACTTAATTTGGCTGCGGATTCATTACTCACCATTTCCAAACTGATGGAGCCCCCGCCCCCATCTAAAGCCCATCTTTCTCTCCTACTCCCCCTTTCTCTGTCTTCCTTTTTCCCTCTCCATCACACACAGCCCTTACTGAAAATTAGCCCAATTTAGCCCATCACTAATGGCCCCGATGCCCGCCGCCCTACAACTAATGGCACTGGGTCTTTTCCTTCATTTATGACCAGTAACTAAGTCTCTGTTGTTTCAAAGCAAATTTGCACACTAAGAGCCCCAATTTCTGACAATTAATTCTGTTGTGCTCATACGACGTGGCTTTTAATTACTGTATAAAAAAGCAAGCACCTGGGACTGCAGCCTCCTGAGTGATTCATGATGATGTGGTGGCAGATTCAGAAATATTAAATAACAAATATTTTGCAATGTGCTTGGATCTTTTATCTGGACTCAGGTTGATTTTCCATGTGACATTTTTAAAAAGGGCATTCCAGATGTTAAATGAAAAATGCAAACAAACATCTTATATTCTAATATTAACCTTAGGAATTATTACTTGTCATAGAGTAGATGGTTTTGTTTGAAGTGATTTAGTGTTGTGGCAGCAGTCCCCCTGGAGGAACCCGAGGTTAAATGCTTTTATGATACAATTATCCTCTTGAGACCCAGCTATTCATTTTTATGTCTAGTATAGTGCAGTATAGTTTTTTTGTAGTATCTCTGAGACTATTTTTGACAGTTTTGCATTCTATATAATATAATATAATATAATATAATATAATATAATATAATATAATATAATATAATAGCCTATGATATAATAGCCTATAATATAATATAATATAATAGCCTATGATATAATAGCCTATAAAAAAAAAAAAAAAAAAAAAAAAAAAAAAAAAAAAAAAAAAAAAAAAAAAAAAAAAAATAATAAAAATGAATAAAATAAAAATTTCTTGAAATAAAGTAAATGTTAACTAAAACGCTCACTTTTTGCCCAGAAAACATTTCTCATTTTAATTTGGTTTTACTAAAATGACTTAAACTAGTTTTTTTATGTTTGTTTTAATAAAATAAAAATTTATAAAAAATGATGTAGCCATATATAAAAATTAAGACTACACAAAACTCCAAAAACAAAAATAAAACCTAATTGACTATATTAATAAATATATTAATAATTGAATATTAATAAAAACTTAATATAATCTCAATTATACTAAAAATAACACTAATTACATAACAAATGGACATGGTATAATAATTTTAGTGTATATTATTTCATTTCATGAGAAAAATTAAACCACAGAGTGACACGAAACGAACCGTGTGCACCTCTGAAACAAGGAAATGTGATATATTGATTTTAATTATGCAAGAATAAAGAGTAAACTGTAAAGAAAAAAATTTAAAGAAACATAAAAACAAAAAATCATTGGAGTGTTTTACAAGAAAATAATATAGTCTTTATACTTTGAAATTTCACTTTCTAGCTGTTTCTTTCTAATTGTGAAATTTACTAGCAACTTGTGAGTGAAAATTGTTTCTAGCTGTTAATAATATATAACGTACACAATGTACAGAGAGGGTTATAATGGAGCTGGACTGAGATCAAATTAACTCCAGTTTCTGGATTACACCTGTTTGGGAATCTTGGCAGCTAACTAATAACTAAAAGTAACATCTGCTTATTTACATATTCAAAGAAAGCTAATTACAAAAACAAGAGCCATCCTCAACACAAAAAGCCAACAAGCAACATGCGTTCGCATGTCGTTTCACCGGCAGCATTTTTAGACACTATTCTTAGAATTCAATAGAAGCTTAACTTCTAACTAATTGACTTAATTGCTTATCCTCGTACCTTAAAATTAGTATGATCTCAGACCAAAAGTCCTTTTTGTGCATTTGTGCGAGTACAAATTGAGTATGTCATTTTTAGTTACTGAGTCAGAGCGTCATAGTCATCAGCATACGAGACATGACAGGAATACCTGCAAATGTGTAGCGAGGCAAAAGTGTATCCATGAGTCAGACTCTGAACACAAAGCATACAGCCGCTAGAACACCAACAATTCTTTAACTCTTTAAATTACATTTAAGATTCAAGTTTCAAGATTTTTATTTGTGACATACACAATTATATAGAGCATATATAACCAGCAGTGAAATGTGAGTTTAAGATAAAACAGCAATTGTTTTACCAAGTTGTACACTTAAAAATAGTTCTTTATTTGCCTCTATCATCCACAAAATTGGTTCTTTTAATAACTGTTCACTAGGATTAGCAACTAGATACCAGGGTGGTCCCCTGATAACTAAATTTTGCCCTATGGGGCCCTCTATTTTCCTGATTTGCATCACCAGTAGGAATTTGTGAGTGACGTAAGCCAACCGACAATGACGACATTCAGCAGCTGGAAGGTAGAGAACTACCTGGACTTCAGCAATGGTCAATCTATCGCTGTTTTCTATGTTCATGGAATTAGTTTGTGGAGTAAGTGTATGTTTGAAGTCATCATCTGATTGGTTGAATTCTACAGGATTTCCTGGGAGGTGTGTGTGTTGAGTTTTTTAACGCTCCACCTGGAAACAAAGATGAAGAAGAACACAGCCGTCGTGTTTACAACTGTGACAATGCATGTTTATCAGGATCAACTAAGCGCTAGATTTTCAAAACTATGTGAAATATGTAAAGTTCACGACTCTTGTGTCTCACTGGTGTTATTGTGGGGACATTTTCACATACCTAAACATGATGCGCCCAATCAGTCTTCCATCAGTCTGAAGGTCTGGCTACATAAGACTATATGGCATGTGGCCAATCAATGTATAGTTCCTATTGTGCTGGGTTAGACCCTACTCCAAAGTAGGAGGTAATTTAGTCCCAGTTTCCCCAAAAGGCATTCCATTAACTAAAATCATAAATGCCTGCAATGCAAACACACCAAAAAGCGGGAACACATGCCATACAAAACACCAGCACCTGCCATTTTAAAAAGCTGCACAGAGACACAGTTTACATAAACTTACTCCACAACCATGGAAAATAGTGATAGATGGATCAATGGCGAATTCCAGGTACTTCTCCATCCTTCATCCTTCATATTAGTGGAAGTAGGGTAGCCACTTTTTGGCGTGTGTGCACTGCAGGACTAGAAACTGTTTTGGTTCTAGGAACTCTGTTTGGAGAAATTAAATTAGTTCCTACTTCAGAGTACGGTCTAAAATAGTTCGATAGGAACTAATAGTGATGTTAAGTGTATACTGATTGGCCAAACGCATACGAAATGTAAAAATATTTACTCCACGAACATGGAAAACAACGATAATGGCATTTAGCTACCTGCTGTCTGCAGCACTGTTCTTTTAGGCTGGCCACACACTAGACAATTTTAAGGTCAATTTTAAGCCCAATTTGCATCCCTGAACAATCGGGGGGTGTGGCCTGATTCACGGCCTGTCACACTATTTGTCCAAAAAGTCCTCTATTGTGTGATATCATTACTATTTATCTGCTCCTGAGACAGAGTGTCCCTAAAAACAAGTCATGTTTAATATTTACGACTCTTGATCGGGCTGCTTCTGACGTGATACCCGCGATAGCCAATGAGAGTGAGCAAGCGTCACCTACCAGATGTTGCGTCCTTCTATAGATGAAACTTGGCAGCCAGCAAACATATCACGACAGCAGAATACATCACCCATATTCTTGACGTCGATTGTCCTCTATTTGTTTTTCTTCTCTAGTCACGTTTGATCTCGCCAGTGTCTGTGAGATCACGTGTCACTGTGAAATCGTTCCTACTATCATCAAGTGTGTGGTCTCGTGGTCTCTTTGAATCATCTGTGTGTGTTCAGAGGCTATAAGGCTAAAAATCGGTTGAACTGTTTTGATGTCTGTGGTCTCCCATGGTTTTAAAATCGTTTAAGATCGGTCAGCGGTCAGCCTTACACTGCAGATTGTCATTTAGTCAGATTTTCATGCTCTTTCAATCATTTAAATTGTTCGTTTTCATTACATCTCCATTATCACGAAACCCACAACACTGATGTTTGTAAATGCCGCGAATAAAGAATAATGCAACCAGGAAAATGGCCAGAGGGAGAAATTGGTAATAATAATCTAATAATCTAAACACCCTTTTTCACTGTAAAGAACCATGCAATAGAAAGATTCCACAGTGTTCCAAGATTGCAATGTTGAAGATTCTTTATGGAGCCAATAAGGAACACCACTTTGGAACCTTTATTTTTAAAAGCATTCTGAGCTTATGTTCGGTTACTTACCAAAGTGGCCAACTATTATGCTGGCATCATAAATGCAATGTAGCAATATAAAACAATGAACTATGAAACGTCTGTCCTATATGTCCTTTAGATACACATGTCCAATAGAGGGGTAGGTGGAAAGGGCGAGTGGGTAACCGCCCACTCCTGAGCACCATCAGAACAGGACTTACAGCTGAATGGGCCACCAACCTCAGGCAAGAGTGTAATCAGCAGGAAATAGAGGCAAGAGGGACAGATTTGAGGGCATCACCACGTAAAGACACGCATGCACATATGCACAAATACACACAGAAACGCACACACGTACGTGCCCCAGGGTACCACTGCATCTCCACTGCAGTGTCAGAGCGGCTGATAATCCTGACACGTAAGCAGCTGGCAGGACGAGAGCGACATGGGAAGTTAGTTATTACTGTTATCATCATAACTATTATCATTATCAGCCTGAGCAGCAGCAGGTCCCCTTCATCTGGGAGCGGTGCGTCATACGGCTGGGTCGAAACCATGAAGTGCCAGGAAGCAACCTGCACTGAATGTAAAATACAAAGACTGGGGGAAAATAGGGTTGATTCACTCCATTCTTTCAATTTCTCTGCCTCTCCCTATTTCGGTCTCCCTCACCCCCTCCTCCTCTCGTCGCTCTTGCCCTTCTTCTCAATTTTATGTTTTTCTTTGACTAGCACGGATCCATTTCTCTGCTTTTTAAGGATTTGCACTATGTCTCCTTCTCCGTTTGGGACACTGTGACATAATGAAAGCACCTACATGTCCTCTCATACATCTATTTTCTTTGCCGGTCACACGCTCGCGCCCCCTCGCCATGTATACCGCGGTAAGGCCGCACCACTGTACACTGGTGGGCTGAATGCTCATGCCTGTCAGAGACAAAGAACCACCAGCTGTCTTGTCTCTCTCAAACACCGTCTTTCTCCGTTCCTCCCCCACTGAACGACATTTGAACCCCCGCAAGAGTTTATTCGCGTTCTTCGGAGACTAGCATTTTTTCTCTTATCTCCGATTGGCACATATCGGAAGGGCGAAAGGAATCGTCATATTTGGTTTTTTGGATGTCTCCCACTCCAACAACCCACAGCCTGCTGCTAACACGGCACACAATGCCCGTCATTACGCTTTAGGGCGCCAAACCAGAGAGGGTGACTTACTGCTGCCATCAAGTGGCCTTCGGAGAAACTGCAACCTGTTGCTCGGATTCACGTTAAACCTCTACTGTAGTGTAAGCAGGCCAAAGCCTGTAGAAATTGAAAATAAAGAAATGTAATAAGATAAAAAAATACAGGAACTTATTAAAACAAATAAAAATATTGAAATTAAGTAATTTTTAACTAATTGAATTAAAAAGAATTGCCAGCAAATGTACATTTTTTATATTTACGAATTCATTTATTTTTATATTCATTTTTTCCCACATGTATTTATTTCAGTTTTCTTAATTTACTCTTACATGTCTTACTTTTCTGTGTGCAACATGAAAATTAAGCAGATGGCACCTGCATCTGCCTTGTAGTGCTGCATTTTCTATAGGCCTATACTAGAAAATAGTCTATATTCAAACAGCATCTGCATTAACTATAATCTATAATCTGATTCTCTTAGTTCATTTAGATAAGATGGTTATACTAAAACTAATTTTTATAAAATGCATCACAAACTCACTTTCTCACGTAATTGCCTTTAGGGTGTATAAGAACTTTTATTATAGCAATTAAAACTGTACTTACCGGTTTCAGTCATCTAAGCAGTGTCGCTCACTTTCCCAGAAGTCAAATAAAAAATGTTGTCAATAACCTGGTCTTGCAGGGTTTGAAGTAAACACACTTTCCAACAGTGTGCTAGGCTGTCTGTAAATAACATTAATGATTATGGATGTCAAGTACATAATTGACTGAGGAGGTGGACGCTGGAGGTTTATCTTTCCCGGGGGGGTTAATCAGGTTAAGTACAATGTTGTCATGTGTGCTTGACGCTAATCCTGCCTAATCTAAGGACATTATCTTGATACATATTCGAAAGGTGGAAAGATTAATGCTTCAGAAACAAAATGCACACCAGAGATGTGACAAGAATATGTTATCTGGATTAAAACTGATTTTATGTTCCCGGCCCACGTGCCTGTGGGACAGGACTCCTCATCCTCCTGAGGGTTTTTAATACTCTGTCGGATGTGACTGATCAACTTGAACAAAGCTCTGAGGCGAATGCAAATTTCATGGTGTCTTCTAAAATAAACATGTTATAAATATGTGTGTACTGTAATGCTACTACATATGTTTCTCTCTCTCTGTCTTTTGTTATGCATTGCTCTAATTCACTCAAGAATAACCTGATTTGTTTTTTTTGGATGTTTTGTTATTGTGGTGGCTGAATGGTTAAGGGTGTGGCCTGCTAACACAAGCGTGAGATCATTTTGTACAGTAGTACAGTAGGAGTGAACCATGACCTGGAAGCATAGTGACTATCAGTAACTAAGCATTTCACTACACAATTTTGAAAGGTAATATCTAAAACTGAACGGCCTTGGAGCTTCTACAGCATGAGCGTAGACTGGTGTATTTTGACCCAGCTATTTGACATGAATCATTCATGCACCGTAATTGTGGAGCACACCGTTTTAAGTTAGTAAATGTCCTCTAGTATAACCCTATCCGTGATCTTCAGAATGAAGCTCATCTTTATCTGTGTCCATCCTGCTCTGTAGACATTCAGACCAGAGAAGCTCTGATAAAATGCCACCATCGGATCAGTGAGCCTGATAAATGTCAGTAAACTCAAGTTTACTTGAGTCAAAGACATAACTTTGGGGAGAAAAACAGGATGGTATTTAGAGGCAGAAAATAGAAGCACTCTGTACTTGATGGAAAAGATAATCCACAAAGCAGGCCTATATATGTATACAAAACTAGTGACTGATGTTGTATCTTCAACTTTCTAACTATAATTTGTAGCCAGTAAAGTTTTTAGACAGTTTATCTCAATATTAACACTTAAAAAATGTAGAAATTGGTTTATGGGGTTTCTCTTACGTTTCCCACAATTGTTTTAATAAAGGCCTTGTATAATATAGGCTTATTAATATGCTCAAAAAAAAAAAAAAAAAAAGAGTCTAACTGCCTGCAGTGAATTATGCATAATTATTCAATTTAAACTTAATTAAATATAATTAACTTGAATATAATCCTTATGGTGATTTGCTATGTAATGTAACATCAATTCTCTATACTTCAGCCTCAAGCATTTCTGCTCCACGCAGTGCTTGTCTGACATTATCCAATTCAATAATAATGGTTGCCTACAACTATGGGAACTTCTAATCTAAAATAAAGAAATTAATATTATGAATGCTAAAGTACATTTATAAAAAGTTTACAGTTTCTGATGCAATATGAGTTTTACACTCAGGGAAAGCATTTTTACACTTTTAAACCAAAAGAGAGTTTTATTAAGGGAAAATGATTCTCAAGTCAGCATACATTATTCTGTCTATTTTCAGACAAGGATTTATTAGTAATATTTTGGTGCCCAGTAAAAAGGGCCTAGTGTTGCCCTGCTGTGAACATTTCTCTGGTAAATTGACAAAAATAACAAAAAACCAGCTACATAAGACTAAACTGGGTGCATATAATTGTAACTCTATACTTAATGTCAGAACATCTGTTTTCATGAGATCTTTACATGAAGTAGTTTTAAAAAAATGTCTGACTGAGAGACTGTTTGTGCCTTTTATTTTGAATTCATTGCACGCGCTTTATATCATCCGCCCCCTTTACAGCCAGTCAGATCATTTCTTGGGAAAAGAAACGAGGGAATTGTGTTGGAAACGGTATCGTGAAAGTTTTAAAGAATTGGCAGTGGCGTATACAGTGAGAGTGTGTGTCTCGTTACTGATAAGAACTGACAGTTATAAAGTGAGCTTGCCGGAAGATTTTCCTTTCAGCCAATGCAGCCGCCCCACAGCAAACAACAGAGAAGAAATCCATATTGATTGGAGGCAGCTGACTCAAAGACATGACCGAAGTTCACATTAGTGACACATTATTCAACTCTTGTGGTGACCAAGCATTTCTTTTCGAAAGGCCTTCAAAATGGGAGATTATGCTCGCTAAATCTCCGCAGTAAACAGCTTTGTGTGTAGTGTGTGCGAGTGATTACCGGCGGTGAGTTTTCCGATCCAGAGCAGGTAATTGCTTCTGACTCATATGAGACCTGCAGGTGTGCTGATAAAGAGCGACAGTGCGCATGCGCACATTTGTCAAAAAAAAATTAATCTTTCTTTATTTACATAAATTACGATGAATTTTATAATATCGGAATTGAAAATACTTTTTTGCCTTTTCACTCTGAAACTTTATTTATTGTTTGTTTATTTTTGTGTCGGGTTTCTCTTTCTTGTAGCTCTGGAGAATGGAGCGTAGGAGCAGAACTCGTGTTGCGGTGATAGGAGGCGGGCCGGCGGGGCTTTGCGCCGCGCGACACATCCTGTCTAGGCCCGAGGCCTTTGATCCACCCGTGGTGTATGAAATGACCGATCATTTGGGTGGGACGTGGTTCTATGAGGAACGAGTGGGTACATATGACAATGGGTATCCCATCCACAGCAGTATGTATAGGGACCTCAGGTAGAGAGCAATATGTTGTTCCTATCCCTGCCGAGAATAAAAGCATCTTAAACTTGCCTTAGACTGGTCTAGCTGGTCTGATCTCCCAAACTGACAAGCAGAATTAACCCCAAAGTTTAAACCCCATTAAAACAAGCAGACTTGACCAACAGAACAGCAAACAAGTCTAGGTTTAAGATGTTTTTTATTATTATTCTGAGCAGGGAATTTATTTATCATCATTTTTGTACTTTAGTTAACTTTATGTACTATAAAAAAAATAATCTGTTTTAAGACCAATTTGCCTAAGGAGATCATGATGTTCCCTGATTTTCCCTTTGATGACCGCCTGCCTTCTTTTTTGCACCATACGTCGGTTCAGCAGTATTTGGAAAAATACTGTGAGAAACATGATATTGCTCGTCATATCAAGGTATGTGTTTGTCTTTATTCTAAATTCTGTGTCTATAATGAAAAGGAATAGAAAATTATGCATTAGGGTAATGTACCTATTAAGCTCACGTACCCATTAAGCACACTTCCATTTTGAGCTCAGATTATAAAAAGAGAAAGTAATGCATTATCATACTTGATGTCTTAACCAATTGATCTGTTTGTTACTACATACCTCCTGTTATTTCAAGTCAGTCATTGCACACTGAGATATGAGTCTTCATGTGTTCATGCTGTCTGAAAACTTTCATCAATAGAAGAGCCCTTTAAATCTGCAAGTCTTTCTTTTGGGTAAATTTAGCTACTTACAGTTAAATAAAGAGATTATTGCTTAGACGTTTGCATATTATAACCTGGAACGTGGATGTGGGAAATAATTACAGTTAGATCCAAAAGATAGTTTTAGCAAAACAGCGCAGATGCTACAGAACACAGTTAGCTGAATAGCTGTATAAAAGTGTGCTACGCTAATTTATTACTTCACAGGCATTACTGGCTTGTACTTTTAAATGCATAATATTTTAAATTGACAGTTTATTGCTGGTCTGTGGTTTTTATACTGCTGTAATTTTTAAAGATTTCATATAAGCTGAGCTTAAAGGGTGCACTACTATGAAAATCACACAGCTTCAGTGTGACATAAATTAGAAAAAAAATATTTCATACATATTGTTAATAATAGTTTTTCATAATAAAATATGTATATAAACTTAATACATGATCTAGATTATTTATTTTGCAAAGTAATAAATATTACATGAAATTTATTAAAAATTGTTGCTGCTCCAATTAAGCTAAGTGTGCTCTCTTTAAGCGCTTAACTCTTAACCACAGTGAAAGTCTATGTAAATACTTCATAAACAGATTTCACACATAAACTGATGGTTGTCACTTTAAATTAATCTTTATAAAATGGTAAATAACTTATTTTCACAGCTTTAAGATGACAAAATCTAGACACAACTATAGTTTATGCTAAGATGAAAGAGGCATGTCATCCATTCAAAGAAGGAGCCAACAGAAACCTGTCGTATCTGTCCAGCAAAAAAGGCTGGAATACACTACAGGACTTTTAAAATTTGAACAGATTTTTAAAACACCAGTGGATGATGTGATCCTCAGTCGTTTAGTGTATGATGGCCAGTTTACCCTTGTAACTTGTAAATAGTCGCGAAGGAAAACTGGGCATCATACACTAAACGACTGAGGATCATACACTACCAGACCTTCAAGTTGTTTCGAACACAACAAACTCATCCAGAAACGTGCACATTGTTGCTAGGAGACACTTGAAATGGAAGGAAATGAAAACAATATGCGTTCTAAAATTGTCTGAAAATATCAAACATGTTTGATCTCCTCCGACTGGATGGAGTCAAAGTCTGAAGCTAAAAAATCATGTCTGTGTCCATCATACACTATGTGATTTTCTATGAAATCAGTCGACTCAAATCTGCAGACTGGCTCTGAGGCTTCTTTGGCAGCTAGCGTCAACTTCTCCAGACTGTAAATCGGTGGATAATTGGAGCAAAAATTCATCCCCATGAATGAAATTTTATTGGTTTGTTTTATTTGATTTCTGAATTTTCGAAACATGGACTAGTCTAGATGTTGCAATGTGCTTAAATGACAGTTCACTATGACTATATAACTGATCAAATTGAATGCCTCGTTGCTTGATTTTAGTGTTGTTTTTTTGTGATTGACTAAGTAATTTCACATATTTTTTAGTTATTCTTTAAAAAGGTTGTTTAAAATAAACAAGAATTTTGAATAAAACATGATGTGAGCTTAATGGGAACAGGGTGTGCTTAAAGGGTACAAAAATGTACCCATTAAGCACAGCCAGAACTTTTGCATTTAATGATGTGTATATCTTAATTGAAATGCTTTTATCATTTAAAATAAAATGAAATATTTTTGTGGGAGAGATTAATGTTTTATTTTAACATAACTTTTTGTACTGAAACCAATGTCTTGTGCACTTAAAATGTCTCAGTGTAGATTTTGATGAGATTAATAGGTATGTTTACCCTACTTCACTTCATCAATGGATCCTCCGCAGTGAATGGGTGCCGTCAGATTGAGAGTCCAAACAGTTAATAAGAGCATAACAACAACCCACATGACTCCTGTCCATCAATTAATATTTTATAAAGTGCAAACGTGCATTTTTGTAATAAGTCCATCATTAAGAAGTTTTTTCCTTCAAACCATTCCCATATCCATAATATTGCGGTGAAAAAGTTAGCTGTCTGAATCAGGAGAGGAATTTGTACAGATCAACTTTACTCAGTCCAAAACAGTTCTTAACAAATGTTGGTGGATCATAATGTGAGAAGACAGCAAGGAATGAAATTTTGATTATTGAATATGGATGTGTATTTTGGCCAGAAGCAACATTTTAAAGTTAAAATGCCTTGTTTCTTACAAACACTCAGTATTTTTTGCTTTGATGTTAATTGACAAGACATTAATCGATGGACTGGAGTCATGTGGATTGCTTGTGGATTTTTGTGATGTTTTTGTCAGCTGTTTGAACTCTCATTCTTGATGGCACCCATTCACTGCTGAGGACCCATTTGCCAATTTGTAATTATTATTTTTTTTTTTAATCAATGAAGAAACAAACTCATTTTGGATGGCCAGAGGGTGAGTGCATTTAAAGCAAATTTAAATTTTTGGCTAAACTACTTCTTGAATCAATCCCCTAGTAAACGGCTCTTTTATTGCAAGAAACGTAGACTGGCATTGCAGGTTTTTATGTCTAAGTTTAATAAACACAAATAAACCCTCCAGAGTACACTATTGTTAAAAACCAGTCCATCACTATCCCTGTGACTGTATATTTTGTAAAACCTAAACATAATGTCTCTACATATCTGAGAAAGAAGCAGAAAAAATCCAAAATAATGAGGGAAACTGATGATATTGGAAATTGTGAATGTATGAGAGGTAGAAACAAAATCAATATTGACGTGAATAACATTATGGATCAGTCATCATGCGATAAATGCTATTTGGCATGTGTCCATTTATTTGAAGTCTGAGAAAGCAATACATGACTCTCTTAGTCGACTCTTAGTCCAACTACATAAGACTCCAAATAAACTGTATTAGTCGAGTAAAAAGAGCTGTTAGGCAAATATTGTTGTTGAACCACTTGTGGCCAGAAAGTTGAGATCAGGCATGTAGGGGTCACTGCCATCAACGTCACCACAAAATCAAAGGACACGTCCAGTGTGTTTCGAGAAATGTTCCAGACAGTGTTACTAAGTATTTTTCTTACCACCGGAAGCAAGTATATTGCTTATGACAGGCCGCTTTGTCCCTCACAGTTCAACACCGTGGTGGAAAAGGTGAAGCCCGTCTCCATGGAGACGGAGACGGGGGGAGCTGTGACGTGGGAGGTAATTTCACGCAGCACACGTGGAGACCAGAACACGCAGACGTTCGACTCGGTGTTCGTCTGCAACGGGTGAGGGATGCCATCTTAAAGAGTCCTTTTATCTCCCAGACATGCTCAAATGGACACAACTGCATCTAATCTCCAATTGCAGCTTCGCTGTGATGTTCTAAATGCATAGCATTATTCAAAGAGTGGCATGTTCATTTACCCCATGATATACCCAGAGGCTTTTATCTGGCTGAATTCTCGCAGAGGTGATGTGAATAGGTATTATGTTATGCATTCATGTGGCATTTCTGTGAGGGAATTCAGAAGACCACAGGAGCCCTTTAGCGTCTTAGCGCTGACTCATATTTCCTTCCTCTTTCTGCAGGCATTACTCCGACCCCCACCTGCCCTACATTCCTGGAATAGAGCATTTTAAAGGTACAACAAATGATCACTGATCACTACAAATGCATAACCTTGAAAGCCCCAACCATTAGTCTCATTACACCTCTGCATCTTCCCTTTTATGTCTCTGTCTCTCATCTTCTTGCATTTATCTGTGCCTTCTTCAACTGCTGTTTTGCAGGGAAAGTCTTGCACAGCCACTCGTACCGCTATCCAGAGCCCTTCGCCAACAAGTCCGTTGTGGTCTTGGGGGCCAGAGCATCTGGTGTGGATATTTCCATTGAGTTAGCCCGAGTTAATGCTCAGGTTTGTGGCTTAGCTTCCTTTTTTATAATGTCACATACCATTTTAAATGCCACAGCTTTGTTTGGTTGTAAATGAAAGGGTTGGGCACCTGAAAACAAAAATCTATCATTATTTACTCACCCTTCATGCTGTTCCAGAGCCGAATGACTTTCTTTTCACTGAGGAACACAAAAGATGTTAGTTCATGCTGCTCGGAATCGTGACGGATGCTGACAAGCTCCAAAAAATGACCAAAAGCACCATAAAAGCAGATGTACAATATTCAAAGCTTTGAAGTTTTAGTGTCCTTGATATGCTATTATAGGTTTTATTAAGATTTTATTCATTTGGTTTGATTTTAATATTTCCCATTTTTTATTTTAGTTAAAGTTTAGTCATTTTTTGTGTTAAATTTTTATTCGATTTTATGTATGAAGAGTTTTATTAACTTTTATTTCAGTTTTATTACTTATTACTAGTTAAACTAAAAAATGAGAAATGTTGCCTCGGCAACTAGTTGAAATAAAACAAGTTTTTTTTTTTTTTTTTTTCAAGTATAAAAAAATGTGTTTTATGGTTTTAATTTTAGTTAAGAATAATAACAGTGATTCAAGGTCTTTTGAAGTCATAAAAGTATAACAGATCCATTTTTAAAGTTTGCATGAAGTGAAAATTCACTCTATTTTATAATGCATGTCGCAGATCTTATTGTTAACAATTTCCATGTTTTCCTTTTTCTTGTCTGTCTTACTTTTTTGTTTGTTTAATAAAAATGTCATAACTGGATATGTACTAGGTTTCTCCAATAACTGAATCTCCTTAAATCCCACGCCTGCAAGCTCACGTTCATCTGCCTCCACTTTTGAGTGCAACACATATCTCTAAAAACAATCAGCAAACGATAGACAGAACCAAGTCTTCGCCCTGCACAATATTTCTCAATATTGTGTTACACTCGGATGAACGTCACAATATGGAAGAAAAAATGTGTCACTACTTTCTACTTCCATTTTATAGTGACTTTAAACCTTCCAACCCATGCATTTTTTATTTTGAAAAGATCAGTATGAACATTTCTTCCTTTGAGTTTCACCAAAAAAAAAAATGAAAGTCATATGGGTTTAGAACAAACTGAGTGTGAATAAATAATAACAGAAATGCTATTTTTGATTGCCGTATCCCTTTGTGTTGTTCATTTTATCCATCTCATTGGTTAACATTTAAAATCTTAAACGCTTTGAATCGGTCTTTACTGATTTTGGCCTCACGGATAAGTGACTGAGATTGAGTGACTGTTTTTCAATTTCTTATCTGCAAATGTTTTTCTCATTCTAGGTGATTCTAAGCCATAACACACCAACCATGTCCTTACCTCCTCCTCTGGGTATCCGGCAGGCCTGCGCTGTTGTTGGGGTTTTAGAGGACGGATCTTTACAGTTCCAGGACGGATCAGTGACCCAGGCTGATATTCTTCTGTTCTGTACAGGATACAACTTTAACTTCCCTTTCCTTTGTCCATCAGAGCTGGGACTGGATGTACAGGATCTTTTTGTAACTCCACTCTACAAGTATTTGCTGCCCCCTGGCTTCCCTTCAATTTTTTTTATTGGCATTTGCAAAATTATTTGCCCTTTCCTACATTTTGACTGTCAGGTGAGCAGAGAGGAAACACAATATGATTTGAATACTGAATGGGACTGATTCTCACTCTGATGTTCTTGTTTTTATCCATAGGTTAAGTTTGCTCTTGCTGTCCTGGAGGGCTCAGTAAAGCTGCCCACCCAGGAAGAGATGGAGAAGGAAGTGCAGAGAGAGATGCAACGAAAACTAGACACAGGTGTGCAGGTGAAGCACCTCCTCAATTTGGACAAGGATCAGTGGGATTATTACCTGGATCTGGCCAGGGTGGGCCGATTCACACCCCCGCAGCCAGTGTTTGAGAGTCTCTATGGAGAGGTGGGCAGACAGAGGCAGAAAGACCCACAGAAATACAGACAAATCAACTTTAGGCTCATTGATGCCACACAGTGGGAGCTTTTGGAAGCTCCACCAGAACAGACAGATTGAGTTTAGCTACAGTCTGAGGACAAATGATATTTACACTGTATAGCTTTCTTTTTATATGAAAAGAAAGTCTGTAGAAATGCTGAAGGAAGAACATAAAAACTCTTAATTAAAAAAATACTATATATATATATATATATATATATATATATACATATATGTAAGTATATATATATATATATATATATATAAAATAGATCAAAGTTATATATATATATATATATAGTGTGTGAATTATCAATAATATACATATATATATATATATATATATATATATATATACACACACACACACACACACACACACACACACACACACACGTTTCTAACTATATATTTTTATATGATAGATGGATGTCAAGATTTGACATTAATTTTTTTTCTATTACTTTTTAACAAATGATAATAAAAAAACATACACAAGATCAACTTAAATAAAAATAAAAAAAATTAAAATTAAAACCTTGATTGTCATAATGTCTTACTATTAATATTCTTATTTTGCTTGAATGACATATGAGCTCCACAAGTAATATATTTCTATAAAATGCTTTGCATCAATGACCCATACAGCCTACATAGCTTATATATGTACGTAAATGGGTTAGTGACATAACACTTCTTATTTTCTGTCTAGGAAACTATCCAAAAAAAAAGATAGAGGTCTCAAAAAAATGTGAAACATTCCTAGAGGAAAAAAATGTTGGTATATATATTTTTGGCATTATCTATTTTTTTTTTTAAACGCACTTAGAACAGTGTTGTTGACATGCTATAACACTTCTTTAGAAGATAATGTCTTACTATTTATTTAATGGATATACAGCTTGACGTTTTATAGTCATTAAAATCATTTTATAGATTAATATTTCATTTTTAAAAATTCCTTTCCATCATTTTATTTTTATTGTATGATCCTGCATAATAAAATCATTTCTTTTCCAAACGTTTTCCGTCTTCAATTTTAGTGAGTACTTTTGTTGCTAAATATTTTCAATACTTTAGTCCACTTTCAAACTGCATCAGCAACCTCGAGCTCCTCCAGAAATCTTCAAATATTTACACAGATGCGATGTGATTTTCTACATTATTGAAGCATTGCATCACAGCTTTCATCAGCAGTCTGAACAACACGCCACAGTCATGCAGACTTCTCCCAACATGTGAAATCGGACACCCACTTTCTCAACCCTTCCCAAACAGTCTTATCTGCACTTCCAGCTGTCACTAACACCATACAAAACATTAACGCACAGTTCAGACTTTAACTGCAGCGTCTGACTCCACAATTTCAGACGATCGATATCGATAAAAACTCGCCGTAAACTTGTGGTTCAAGAAAACTTACTTGAAGAAAGACGGACGGAGGGCGGGAGGAAAGGGAAAGCCAGAGGGGTGTTTCCTCTCCAGCAGAGGAAGGATTGAAGTAGTGAAAAATAACTCATTAAACAGCGTGAAAAGTTGAAATACATTGAATTTAAGTTGACAGTCGCGATGTCGACATCAGTTTTACGATAAAAGGTGAGTGAATTCATGTCCTCCTAAAAACTAAAAGAAAAGACAACAGGAACCGGAGGCTCAGCCACGATACGATCCAACTTTGTCACGTCTAAAATTTAATATAAAATTTATGATGAATAGAAAAACATTTTAGTGGTTTCTTTTTAAGGATTTAAGTATGAGTCATGAAGCAAACAGAAACGCTAACGTTACTTCATTTTAACGTGACTTTTGAGTGTGCTGGGCTTGTTTTCTCTGAAAACCGGAATTTTAATGTAGCATGGCTTTCTTTAAAGGTCTGGAATAAAATTAAACGTCCTAGTGTCTTACTTGAAGGGTCATTTAATTTCATTTTGTCCCTCATGAACATGTAAACAATGATATTAACAGCGAAAACTTTTACTCTCTCTGCAGGCAATTTCTTATGTAGCCTGTGTATCTGTATACAGAAACAAAAAATGATTTATTTATTTTTTTCTCCATGAGAATGTCTTTTGGCCTGTTGCCAGCCATGTTTCCAAATTCTCCTGAAGTATGTTATGAAATATGACCTTTATGATTTCTAAATTTGCTATAAATCTGTCAACTGTTGCCTTTTCCAGCCAACCACATCCCATCATACACTACTGTTCAAAAGTTTGGGGTCCATTGTGCCATTTAAAGAAATTAATACTTTTGTTCAGCGAAAATGTATTAAATTGACCAAAAGTGACTCTTACATATTTACAACAAAAAAAAAAAGCAGAAAAACACTGATAATAATTAGAATTATGATTATCAGTTATTTTTGAGGGATCGTGTGTCAGACGTTTTTTTCCACAGAACATCAGAACTCAACTGTTTTCAACATTGATGATGTTGACAGAAATGTTTCTTGAACGGCAAATCAGCATATTAGAATGAATTAAATTGTGATAATATTTTACAATATTACCGTTTAATGTATCAAATTAATGTAGCCTTGGTGAGCACTTTCAAAGACTTTCAAAAACATTAAAAATATCACCCACCCCAAGCTTTTCCAAATTGATTTTGAATTGCCACAACAAACTAATCACTTATCACTTAAAAACATTTCTTAAAAAACATCTTTAAGAAATATGCTTTTAAAATCACCTTTTCAGACTAGAAAACACACTCATTTTGTTGAGTCACCCTGGATGTTTTTCCCCCTCAAAATAATTTTTTGTTTAGCTTTATGAAAGACATTATTTTATGTCTTTATATTTTATAATATATACAATTTTGCATCACTCTCCAACGGATGGAGGAGAATCCAGACAGCGACAGGCATTATGAGAGGACCGCTGATGACCCCTCACCATCAGGCCAAGGGACCAAAGAACAAAGTGAGGAGTCCCCCCTGGGTGATCGCGACCTACCCATCATGCAATGGGAAGATTTAAGTTTGCGGATTGCAGAGCTAGAAAGGCAGAAAAACAAAAGAAACAAAAAACCAGAACTAACATATAAACATAAATCAAATATTACTAAAGACATATATATATATATACAAATATTACTAAAGACCTCATTATTCTTCAGAGTCTAGGTTTATCAGCGCGAGACCGAATACTTGGATGCTGGACAGAATCTAAACACCATTCACTCCATCGGGAGCCATGGGCGGATGAGAACGACTACAGTCCCTGCCGTGTCCCTGTCATAACATCACGGTAATTCACATGTGCATGTTCATAATCTATAGCTACCTTGTTCTGTTTAATGTGTGCTGTGTGTTTCCATCCTTCAGGTTTAATAGTCCTAAAAACCTTCAGCTGTGTTTCATCAACAACAGTGAGAGTGAGGAGGAGGATGACGAAGGAGCGTCTAGCAAAGAGGTGGGTGCAGATAGTCGTGATAGTAGTTTTCCTGAGTTTATCTCAGGTCATGATTTATGAGGTTGCGAAAAGCATTAGGTGTTTGTTATCCTCAGAGCTCATGTGAGGCAGAGGTACGTGGGAGTTGCTCTCGGGGACTAAAACAGGAAGTAAAAGCAGCACTCAGGACTCTCAGAGACAAGATATGGGCCGAACAGAAGGAGAAAGAGGTGGGAGATTTCAATGACATAGTTCACTCAACAGTCTTGCATGACTGTCTTTCTTCCGTGAAACACAAAAGGAGAATGCGTTGGGTGGTTTATGCATGCACTTACAAAACAAAAATGGAGCTTGTAATAGGGACTGAAGCTTTCAAGTTTCAAAATGGACTCAAAAACACCATAAAATGTCATTCAAGATATCTACTTTTGTGTTCCACAGAATAAAGTTACACAGGATCACAGAAGGGTGAGTAAATGATGGCAGAAAAGCAGACTTGTTTCCCTTTCATTTTCTCCACATGGGTTTCAAAAGAATTCTTCAATAAAAAGTTACCAGCCATCTCGGGGATGATTCACAACATTTGAAGCATAAAATAATATACCCATAATACATATAAAAACATTATTCCAAAAAACATATCTTATGCTCATCAAGGCTGTATTTGATCAAAATTTCAGTAAAAACTAATGTTGTGAAATATTCTTACAATTTTAAAAAGCTGGTTTCCATTTTAATATTTTTTTTGTAATTTTATTGTATTGTAATGATGCCAAAGCTACATTTTCAGCATCATTACCACAGTCTTCAGTGTTACATGATCCTTCAGAAATTATTGTAATGCTGACTTGGTACTTTCTTATTATTGACAAGAAAACAGTGCCTCTTTTTGTGGAAGCGATGATACATTTTTTGATGAATAGAAAGTTCAACAAAACAGCATTTATTTGATATAGAATTTTTGTTACACTGAAAATGTCTTTACTGTCAATTTTGATCAAACAAACACACACACACATAAATAAACAAAAAAACAATTAAATACAAATAATTAATCACGATTAATTGCATCCGAAATAAAATATATATATATAAATAAACTAGTGCTGTCAAACGATTAATCACGATTAATTGCATCCAAAATAAAAGTTTTTGTTTACATAATATATGTGTGTACTGTTTATATTTATGTATATAAAAAATACACACTCATTCAGTATATATTTTGAAAATATTTACATGTATATATATTTATATTATATATAAATATATTTAATATACAAATATACAATTTTTCTTAAATATATAGATGCATGTGTGTGTGTTTATATATACATAATAAATATACACAGTACACACACACATATTATGTAAACAAAAACTTTCATTTTGATTGCAATTAATCGGCATTAATTGTTTGACAGCACTAATATTTACTTCTGCAATGTTACTGTTGTACTCTGTGCCTTTAAGGTCAATTTCTGTAGTATTCATTTTGTGCATATTTTTGTTTTATTTTCAGCAAGCCACCCACAGTAGCATGAACATTAGGAGAAAGATTCTTAGCCTTAGTGATCTGCAGACATGCTCTTTACTGCAGCTGAATGCGCTCAGGGCCTCGCTGAATGAGGACATTCAAGGTATCTTTTCCTCAGTGATGCACTTTGCAGTCACTGAACTGCAGCAACAACATTTTCAATCAATAATACAACTCACAAATGTCGTGCAGTTTTCATGCTTCTTTAAACTCTTTTCCAAAATGTTTTTGCACTTTTAAAATGCCATTGAGATAGTGACTCATGCACTTATTTGATTCATGCTTTTAGATTTGAGCTCAGAACTGGTGAAACATCTCGTAGTACGGGACCACCTTCGGACCAAGCAAGATGCTTTGCTCCTGGATGTACAGGATATGACATCATTATGATCGATCTTTTTGTTTGGAACACTGCGTAACTGCAGTTTAACGTTGGCACTTTCTGAAAGCGGTAATTTACTGTTACTCATCCTGTGGACTAACAAAGGCCAGAATATCCTGTTTATTCTTGAAGAAATGTAGCCCTCTCAGAAACTTTTGTTAAAATGTGAGTCACATTTATTATAGTCACAAGTTTTATTGTGGAATAAGTGCCTTATAACAAACTCTAATGGCTCTGATTCATATGTCACTTACAATTTAATTTTACTTCCATAAATAGAGAATATATTAAGCTGCTGTCAAAGCCATATGTGATCAATAACTGTGATGTATTAATCATCAGTTACTTTAAGCATTCCATTGAAATACAGTATATGTAATCGCCATGAAAATATAAACGTGTGCATTTTGCAGTCATATGAATGTGCCTTATAACTTTCCTGTGTATCGAACTTATACGTGAGAATGAAGTATCTCAGTGCAAAATATTCACAGTAATTTAATAAATCATTTACATAAAAAACATTCATTAAAATATACTTAAAATAATTAAAAGATACTTAAGGTTCTTTTGTGGTTCCTTAGATTGCTAGACATGTTTATTTATGGTGCCTCAAATATCCCAGAAAAGCATGATAGATTAAAGTCAAAATGAATGTTGTGGTATTTTTTCAATGATGAAAAAATAAATAATAGATAAAATAATGCACATTTTTATGCACTTGTATGAATAAATGTGTAGTTTGCTGACTTTCTTCCCTCCAATAGTATTGATTTAAAGTGACCCATAAATGAAAAATTGCTGATTATATCATTATATTATATTATATAAGCATTATATCACTTGCTCACCAATTGATCGTCTGCTGTGAATGGGTGCCGTCAGAATGAGAGTCCAAACAGCTGATAAAAGCATCACAATAATCCACACAAACTTCATACTGTTGTTTCAGGCTAAAATACAAGTCCTCTACCCATAATATTGATTTCTTCCATGAAAAAGTTGTCTCATCTGAATCAGGAGAGAAATATGCACAGACCAAGCACCATTTACAAGCCAAAATCTTAAATGTTGATTAATTTTGATGTGAAATGACTACAGGGGATGAATTTTTTCATTGTTATGGATTATGGATTTGTATTTTGGTCAGATGTGAGAGTTTACAGTTAAATTTCCTTTATGATGGATTTGTTACACGAAATGTTAATAATGGACTTCATCACTTGCTCACCGATGAATCCTCTGCAGTGAATGGGTGCCGTCAGAATGAGAGTTCAAATAGCTAATAAAAACATCACAATAATCCAGAAGTGATGGTATAGTTAAAATGCCTTAAATTAGTTGTTTGCTACATACATGCAGCTTTTTGCCTTAATACAGCTTTATTGATGGGCTGGAGCTGTGTGGATTACTTGAGGATTATTGAGATGTTTTTATCAGCTGTTTAGACTATTATTCTGAGGCACCCATTCACTGCAGTTTCGATGAAGAAACAAACTCATCTACATCTCGGATGGTAAGTACATTTTCAGCAAATTTTAATTTCTGGGTAAATTATTCCATTAATGATAATGCAATATTATAAATAGCATAATATTAGTAAATAGAAAAAAATATTTGGTTTGATGTTAATAAATGACTACTCGAGTGTTACTGGTGAGGGTTATAGGGGTTCATAAGACAAAACTTGTTTAGCCCTGGTATGTTTTACATAACAACCTGTGTGTTTCAGTTAGATTGCTGTACATAAATGCTTAGCTGACTGACCATTCATGCACAGTGAACGGCGAGGGAGCGAGAGAGGGCACAGAGACCAGAGAGAAAAGAAGAAAGCACACAGAATTACTGATTGAGAAGTGATTAGTAAAACCTAGCAGATCTGGATACCAAACTGAGAAAGTAATTTGTACACAGAGACTGTAGTTCAAGAAGTGCAGCAAAAAGTACTGAACTTTTCGTCCTGACCTTTTATCAAATGCGTGAAGAAATGAATGCATTTTGGCTGCACATTCAAGTTACCTTTTTTTCTTGACCTTTAAGCAGGTAAGATATTTCATTTAGATCTACTTTCAATGGTCTGCGTGTATCAGAACAAACTTTGCTTTAATACTATAAAAAGAAAATAGCTTTAAATGTATAAGCTTGACCTATCCAGTCATTTCAATCTCATTTTTTCTAGTTTACATTTTCTAACTTTTAATAATCAAATCAAGGTGTTTATAATCGATATGCACGGTTTTGTGTTAAACTGCATGCTGGATTGGGTTTCCGACCAGCATTTCTTGTCTGAATGAATGGGAATTAATTATTTACTGGAACATACCTGCAAGGACACATGATATTGTAATACCAAAACTGCCTCTGTAGTACACAAGCATATCCATTAAACAAACTCAAGGGTTTTATGAACCAAACATGGAGACTTTGTCATTACTGCTCCATGTTATGTAGGCACTATGCATATAGATGAATGCAACAGCCATGTCTAGCCATAAATTAGGCATCTTAATGCACACGCTTCGCAGTTTTCATTGCAAACGGGGTCAGCTGGGTCAGGAAGTGGCGCGTGTTGATACCTCTTAATTTGTGTGAAGAAAAACCGCAATGCGAAAGAACTCCTCTAATACATGGGACTCAAAAAATGGGGGATGGAAAGATGAATGAAGGGTTTACGGAATAGTTTGTTACTGATTGATGGGGTAATAGACCAGAAGAGGCCGATTCAGCACTATAGACAGATAAAGTTGAAGGACTGAGTCATTGGTCAACCTGCAGTTTGCTTGGAAATAAACTATAGGACGGACTACAAGAAAGTGCAGATTTACAGTGCAATCACAGTAAAACTATATAACGTTCCTCCGTTTTCTCCATTTTGGAGCGATGTCCTCACAGGATATCCTGAGAGTTGAAGAACGTGGAGCTTCTAGATTGAACTGAAGAGGTCTCGAGAAGACAGTGATGTGGCTCTGTGGTAACAGCTGATCATGAAGACCACGACTTCAATCTCCAACGTATCACTGCAGCCAGATGCTCATAACTACAGCACACCGCACAGCTGCAGCATCGACGAGTCCTACAAGTACATCATCTTGCCTCTATGCTACTCCTTGACCTTCTTGCTCAGCCTCGTCCTGAACTCCACCGTCCTCCTGCGGTCCCGCAAGAGCGGCCGTCAGTGGAACACTTCGCTGATCTACATGGTCAATCTGGCCTCCACGGATCTGATGTACAGCTTCTCGCTGCCGTTCCTCGTGGCCAGCTACGTGATGCGTGACCATTGGGTTTTTGGAGACTTCATGTGCAGGCTGGTGCGTTTCTTGTTTTACTTCAACCTGTACTGCAGCATCTTCTTCCTCACCTGTATATCCGTCCATCGCTACATGGGAATCTGTCATCCGATCAGAAACATTGCTTTGGAGAGCAAGCGGGCGGTTAGGGGCATTTGCGCAACTGTTTGGGTCATAGTGTTCATCCTTACATGCCCAATCGTCCGGTTTGCCAAAACAGGAGATGTTCTGAGGAAAATCGAAGGAACCGATTCTTGGTTGGAAAGTAGTGGAGATGCTGGAAGAGTCGAGGTGGAGGTATATAGGAACTGTTGGGATGATGCAATTGATAGTGAGTTCTCCGAATACGTGCCTTATGGAATCGTTCTACACCTTCTGGGCTTCTTCTTCCCTTTTATCGTCATTGCATGGTGTTACTCGCAGGTGGTGCGGACCATCTTCCAAACGCTTCACTCCCAGCCACAGGTGCAAGAGGAAGGGGGAATGTGCGGAGGGGTCGAAGGGGTCAAAGACAGGACGTCCGTGTCCATCTCTGGCTCTCAACATGCACCGTACCTCAACAGGCGGCGCAAGTCCATCAAAACCATCATCACCATCACCATCCTGTTCGCACTGTGCTTCCTGCCCTTCCACATCACACGCACGCTCTTCCTCATCCTCAAGGAAACTAAGGCCGTCGAGTGCCAAACCATGCGGATGGTTTCCATTTGCTACAAGATCACTCGGCCGCTGGCTTCCTGCAATTCCTGGCTCAATGCACTCCTTTATTTCTTAACAGGAGACAAAAGCTTAGCCTGCTGTGGACAGACCAGCACCAGTCACAACACCCACCTGCTCGGCCTTTACAGATTCTTGGAGGACAGAAAGAGGCTGTGGATCAAGAGCAAGGCAATTCACATAAAGCAGAGGAAGCTCATGAAAGTGACTCGAAATCTTCAGGAATAACATAGATGAGGTCAGGAATGCACAGTCTCTGTGGGACAGACCTACTTTTAATGCTCTAGATTTCATATTATTTATTATTCATTGATGCTACCGAGCGATTTCACACAATCTTGGGTATTGCTGTATGTTTTATGCTAGTTTGTGACCAAGTATCTCTTTTAAACATCATGTTTTTGGAGTTTGGATAAATGTAATCAGTAAATAATATTGAAATCATAATTTATGAAAGTATAAAACTGGCATTTCTTATGCACAAAATAAGTTATTAATTGCTGACTGACTAGAAGTAAAGTACAGTCAACAGGCCAGAATAATATACAAAAGAAACAGGAAGCAGAAAGTTACTAATTGACATCTTGTGACAATTAAACCGATTTGCTCACACTATTAGCAAGACTAATATGACCTGTATGCTGTCGAGATCCTGAAACTGTCGGACTGCACATACTTTTACAATTTAATAAAGATCCTGTAGTGAATAAAAACTCATTTGAATGTATCTTAAAAATAAAAAAAAACAACTTTTTCCAAATGAAACTTGTCATTGTAAATGACCATGCTTCTTTTCTGCTTGAATTGCAATTCCTAAACATTCACTGATTCATAAGCAACGCCATACATTTGTTTTAATGAATATTGTTCACACAGATAGAATAAATATATGTATACATAACTTCATTTTATTTTGTTTAAATTGATGTTTACCTTGTTAAACACACACACTTTCAGACTACTTGTGATTAGGCTTGAATACACCACTTCATAAACAACTGTGGATATTTGTTTTATGAATGTTATGATAGAATTCACTACGATTATGGTAAATGATTCATCTTGAATATGTAAGAGTGTAAAATCCATAAACATTTACCATGAAATTGTATTGTTATAATGTAATTAACATTGACAGAATTTACTTGATAGCCCTTTACAAGGGGGTTGATTTGATTTGTTAAAATTAGTTAATGCATTAGGAATCATAAATATATATATATATATATATATATATATATATATATATATATATATATATATATATATATATATATATATATATATATATATATATATATACTACATTTACAAACATCAAAAGCTTAATTAAACTTTATATACACGTTTTCCTTGTCCAAATACAGTTTTTAAGTGCATTACTGATGTATGATGGTTTAGTATGACTCATGCATCCCAAGGTGACTCTTGTGGATTAATCCTCAGTGAAAATAACCTTAAATGTTTGCGTTTTTTCTTTCATTAAACGCATTACCCTTTCTTTTAATCAGATTCATCTCAAAAGCAAACTCTATATATCTTGCATTTAGGCCAGAATAATTGGCAAAAGAATACGCAGTAAATAGTTGCACGCCACATATTCACTTCTCCTGAGCACAGTGCTTTATCTCTGTGCACTTCTCTGGTCTACCAGAGCGAGGCGCTGTTGTACAATGGGATGCACAATCTCTATTTGGTTGCGGGAAATATGTTTTATTTTCTAAATTAAGAAATGACCGAAAACTTTTAATGTATCCCGTGTTTCAGACTGTATCAGCAGACACTTTCAGCTGAGGATGCCTTCGCCGACAGAGCCGACGATCACATGTTTGATCAGGATGGTGTTCGCTCATTTTTCCGACTGCTTTACAAACTAGCAGGTAAACTTGAAAAAAATAAGCCGTGACAGAAAGCTTCACCTTTCTCACGACATTTGGCCGAAAAGACCCGAAAGCTTATCTTCTGACCATTTTGATCCGTGTTAATTCGCTTATGTGCTGTTTTTGCTTTTCGATGTTTTATTTGCTCTGTTCGGATAAGTTGAATTGGATTAAAAAGCCGAAGGACCTTGTCGAGTTAGTGGCTTTGCACTGAAAATAGTGCTGAATATACTTTACTTGTGGACTGAATACGAAAAGTCTCTTTAATGCACAGTAATAACTGTATTTGCTTCATGTTTACGCTGACGAAATCAACCTGAGGAGTTTATACTAAGTTTGTGTGCGATCCGATAAACCAGTTGTGGCTCGAGCTCACAGCTGTTCTTTAAATTAGTGTATCAAGCCGACACTATTTCGTTTAAAAAAATCAACAAAATGCGTTAGACACGGGAAAGCAGTCCACTCAGTTAAATTGGATCGGGTATTTTGGCGTGAGGCCTGCTGGTCGGGCTTTTTCCGGGTGAGATTTGGGGGTAAGGCCGCGTCAGGTCGCGTTCAGGCCGGCCGTGAGTGACGCGCAGTCCCGGCGCCGGAGGACGAGCTATGGAGAGGATGGAGGTGGACCAGTGCGCAGGCGCAGGAGGAGCCCTCCGAAGGTCCAACAGCGCCCCCATGATCACGAACGTCAGGTGAGGGAACTGCTGCAACCCAATATTCATTAACTTGGGAATTAATTTAAAACGGTAATACACACTACTGAATCACGTAGATAAATAATTTAATCCCAAAACATTCTTCTAAACTCTAAACTCTTGTTTGCTGGTGCTGCAGTGATGGGACGACAGTATTCAGCTCTAATAGTTCGGCTCGGTATCGTCGGAGCAGCGTTTCTGTGAACCCGAGCTGTCCCTCACGGGTGAGTGTTCAGATGGTTTGTGAAAATCAGTTTTGGGCATTTAGTTTGCTAAAAAAAAAAACTTTGGATAAACTTAAATAACTCATTTGCGTTACAGATCCTTCCTCTGTCCCCATTCTCGCTGTCTTGTGAGAGATCCGAACACAAGAGACAGGTGAGAACTAAAGAATCGATTCTGTGATGCTTTTAAACAGTAATGAGTTCATGAGTATGTTGAGTACCTGTTGCATGTATTTACTTTAAAATTAAAAGAAATCCATTGTAGTTTTGTTAAGATATTTATTAGTAGGCACAACTTTGTTTGTTTCTTAAGAAACATTAATTCAGTCAAGTGATGTTTTATTGTACAATGTTTGTCGTCCAGATTGAGAATATGGAACTCACTTTGAGAGGAAGTTTACAGAGACTAAGGTAACCAAACACAAAATTGTGCATTAAAGAAAGGGTTGTTATCAAGATATGAACATATTTTAACTTGATTTTCTCTCATCTAAGTGCCTCGCCTGCTGTTCACTTCCCTCCTGCGAGTCATTGGCATGACCATCTGTCTCCAGTGAGTATTTCTCTCTGTTTGAGTTTCAATCCACTGTCGTTCTTGTTATTCACCTCACTCTGTGTGTCCCATGCAGGGATTCCATTCCCAGGACAGCGGTGTCACTCCTAATTCCTCACCCAGTCCAACTCGAAGGTTTCGAGGGTAGGCCTGAGTTAATGAATAAAACTACAGTATTAGAATGTAGAGCCTTCAAATGTCAATTCGGTCTCATATTTAGTTGTTTCAAAATAGAAAGAGACACAAACAGCTCTTCTGAACAAAGGTTTTGATTTGTTTTTGAATGAACAGAGGATCCGTGAGCTCTGGAGTGAGATGGCCATCAGTTGCACCTTTGAAAAGGAAAGGTAATGATTTATAACCTGCTGTTTCTTCAAAATGCATTTGAAAAAGAATATTAGAAACTTATCAGAAAGGATAGGAATCTTAATGAATACAATGAAAGAATTATTATTGGTAGAACTTTAAATATTTTATTGGTAGTATCTTTTTGTATGAAGTAAAGTACTACCATTCGGAAGTTCGGGGCTGGTAAGATTTAATTTTTTTTTTTTTTTTTGAGGTTTGCTTACTAAGGCTGTATTTATTTTATCAAAAATACAGTAAAACCGTAATATTATGAAATATATTAATTTCATGTAACACATGTCATCATAAACTTAGTGAGTCATTTTGACTGATTTATTCAAAAGAATCAACTAGTTTGTCAATCGAGCTACTAGTGATGCTGTTTGTTTGTTTCAGGCAGCATCATTCAGTTCCAGTATTATATTATATTGCTCTTTTGTTGATTTTGATTGCTTCTATTGTCCTCATTTGTAAGTCGCTTTGGATACAAGCGTCTGCTAAATGACTAAATGTATTAAAATGCCCATCTTTTAATCAGTTTCTCCATTTCCTCTACTCAGGTGGAGTGGAATCGGACGGTCCGCCCAAAAAGCTCTTCATTGCTGGAGTCACAGACCCTGCTCACATAACCAGTTACACAGTCAGGTGAGTCTTATGATGCTTAAATAATAAACAGAACAAAATCTCATGCCCCATTATTTGATCTACTTCAGCACTTAATGAATCTGTTCATACATACAGTGTTTCCCAGCCAGTGGACTCCTCTTCTGGGACTGCTCCTGTTGGTTCAAACACCCAGGCCACCCCCCTGTCCCTCTCCCCTCCGCCCCCCTTCACCTCCCACCACCCCAGCATCTAAACCCCAGTATTCATCACATCATCACCTTGTAGAGCTTCGGATGCAAGGTGTTGTAAAATGAAGACCAAACTTCAGCCTAATCTCATTTCTATCCCTTTTTGTTTTCTGCTTTTAATTTGGTGCTTTGAATAGAGTATTTCAGCTCAATCACTTCTGAAGGAAATTCAAACTAGTTGTTACTTTGGTATCAAGATGCAATATAAGAAGACAAAATCTTCTGGATGTATCTGACATGTCAACGTGGATGCTGCAGGCTATCGTGTAATTTGTGAATAATTATGGAACTTTGTTTGCTGTATATATGAAATAGTATCTGCAATAACACATTTGCAATGAAAGTGTTCAGGTAGTTGAAACCTGGCGAATACTGACACAAAGACCTTAGTGTACAGACTCAAAAGAAAGACCAGTTTTGCTCCTTTTCGTTTTCCTCGAGTTGTGGCAAAACATTTTTGTATTTTGGTACATCTTCAGCTTCCATTAACAGGGTCCAATGTTCTGGTAAAACATCCAGAATGTGTAGAAAAAAGGACTGAGGAATAGAGAGTATTAAAATCAGTTGACCATAGATGTCAACTTTTTGTATAAATGTATATAAATATGTGAATAATCGAATATTATTTTGGTAGGTATTAATCTTGTGTTTCGAGGGGTCTGATGTCTGTAAAAATGTTTATTTTTTCCATATAGCTTTTAGCTTGGACTGAACTTTTTGAGTTTGAAAAAAATTCTTTAAATCATTGGAAACGATACCAGCGCATTCAGGCAACTCCCATATTTTGATTCGCTTATCGATACTTTGAAAAAATAAAATAAAATAAAACGTACTGTAAAGACTAGATGTCTCACTTCACGTCTACAATCCGTTGTTGTATACGCTAAGCACTTTTAGTTAAAAGTCCACATTGAAAACTGACCTAGAGCCCTAGAATGTATCCCGTCTGAGGCAAGATGCTTTTCAGTAACTAAACACACCCAAACAAACTTTCCCTCCATAACATAACATGAACAGTATCCAGAAATTGAGGACTTAAGATACTTGCAAGGGATGAGCTGTTGCATTACAAAACACGATAAACCATTTCTACATAGATACAATCACAGTTTCAGTG
The DNA here is from genome assembly GCF_018340385.1 of Cyprinus carpio. NCBI lineage: Eukaryota > Metazoa > Chordata > Actinopteri > Cypriniformes > Cyprinidae > Cyprinus > Cyprinus carpio. Next base: position 10,944,461 of record NC_056606.1, on the reverse strand, counting down.
GATATCATACTCTTCCTCTTGTACTATTTGCACAGTGTTAGATATCAATGTTGCTGTTACATGAGTGGGATCATATTTACTTTTATTGTAATGGGGGTCTCGTTTTGTAATGCTTGAGTCATTTCACTTGGGAAATATTTTCAGATCTTTGAAGTCTATCTGATTTTTGTGTAAAAGCACCAAGTCTGGATTGTGGCTTTAATTGTGGATGGATTTTAATTAGAAAATGTATTACCCAGCAAGTGACATGCTGCGGTTAATAGAACTGGAAGCCCTTCTAAAGCAAATCTACCATGATACTTCACAGCATTATGCAAATGATGTTGATTGTGGCGCATGTTACATTGTTATTTATGAATGTGTACAGGCTCTGGTAGCAGTATGTACTTCATTGTCATAATTCTTGATTCCCAAAGTCTTTATTGCATGGACACCGGCAGCTTGTTGGTCTCTAAAGTTGCACATCAGACATATGAAGCCGTTCTTCTGTTTCCATATTCATATATCTGGAGGAATACAGCTCATTCCTCGATATAATGTCATTGCCTTTCATTTTTACTCATTTCGTTTTTAATTCAGTAATAATGCCTTAAAGGTTTTGGGTCTTGAAGTTTTAATTCCAAAGTTACTTGCACTGTCATTCGCAGTTGTTGGGGTCCTTGAGTTTTCAAATGTTTATACCAATGTTTATGGGTCTTTTAAAGTGATTACAAATGTGCAATATGCATTAAAGTTGCTGGAATTAGTATGTCAAGTTCATCGGGATAATCAGTTCCAGGTATTTATCAAGAACCTGAATGGAAGACTTGACAGCTGTTTGTTCTGAATCATTTATATAATGTAGAATAAGTACCATTATTAGTATTTTACTTTAGATTTGCCATACACTTACTATGACAGGTTCTGTTTGTCATAGAGAGAGAATCACGAGCTGTTCTTTCTTTGTTCTCCTTAAATGATTGAGAGGTGTGTTGTGAAGAAACTAAATGGATTGTGACCGCATGAAAAACAATGTAAAGAAATGCCAAAGCCGATAGATTTTGTTGTAAGTTGTAAATATATTCTGGAAGCCAGAAAAAATTAAGTGAAAGATGGATATTTTTTGACATATTGGTAGCAAAAGTACAATTATTCCCTCTTGGTCGCCCATGATGAATGTCCATTTATCAGAGAAGAAATATCATTTACCATAAAATGTATATTACACCATATATTCTTATGAAAAAGATCCTAATAAAAACTCATTTTATTGATTTGCATGCTGTCTTTTTATGCCAAGCCAAGAAATTGTATGACAGGACGATTTGTTCATATGAAATTTAAGCAGGCATGTCTTATGTTTGCTGTTGAAATGACCGGTTTAATTAATCTGTAATGGTAAAAAATAATATACATATATATACATACAATAGAAGCTGTACCTAATATACAGTGGCAGTGGAAGAAAATGGTCCAATTTTCCTGAAACTATTTTTGATGTTGTGCTGCCAAAATTTCATTAAAAGCAGAATCTCGCTTCACTTCACAAAGCTTTACTTCAGCCAAAAGGGCCTAATAATTAAAAAGAGGAAGTATTTTTACAAGTAGTTTGACCACTGTCCTGTAAACCCCTTTTCAGCTGTGGACAGATCAGATCAGATCACACAACACAAACCAATCATTTTCTATTTTTGCTGCATAATAAGAGCTAAGGATGGAGTTTTTTTCACTGACATGGGTAGAGAATGGTTGGCGATGTAGTACAGATCTGGTGCTGTTCGAGGCCACAGCAGAAAAGGTGGTAGAGGTGTACAGCAATGATCAAACTTGATCATCTCTGCTCCCCCCGTTGCACCTGAATATCACTTCGACTGACAAGTGAAGATCAGCGGGACAGCAGAGGCAGGTCACTGGAGTTCATTATAAGACTGGAGTCCAGATTCAAGCTCTCTGCCAGAAAAAAAGAAAGAAAATGTAACATTTAATCAACACACTTTGTTCCTATGCATTCATTTACCTCGAAATGAAAATTATGTCACCATGTGGTGATATCAGTATTTGTGAAACAATTTGGAATAATACAAGAAAAATGCAGGAAATGCATACAAAAAATGAAATAATACTGTCACTCTTTTACATGCAATTATAATGAATGGAATAAATGTTTTCTGCAGGCTTTAAGGTACATTTAAGACAAATTAAAGAAAATTTATGCAATAAATTAAAGGAAACAATACATCAATAAATTCTCTAAATGTGTCTTTGGAGCACACAATAAGTATGCATCAGCATTTTGAAAAAAAAAAAAAAAAAATTTCCAACATATTTCCATTACTGAATATAGTGTTAAACTACAATATTGAAATAACTTTTACTTTACCTTCTGCAAGGTATTTGTAAAAGCAAATATGTAGATTGTTAAATCAATGGGCTCAGACAAAGCAACTTCATTTAAATGGAAAACATTTTCTGACCCCATTGATGGATATTTATACTTGCTTTAGGCATAAACCTAATTAATTTTGTTCAATTTCTCAGAAAACAAGACTCCAGCTATCTTCATTTTGCATGTGAATTAAATGTATCTTGCTTTCAAGATGTTTAGATATTTGTATTGGAAAAAAAGACAAAAATACAGAGGAAGATAATCTTTTTCTTTTTTTTTTTTTTTTTTTTGCAGTGCATGCAAGATTTAATGCCATTACTTCATTTGTGGAGGGGTGAATTAAGACTTTTTAAGACCTGCAAAAACCCTGTTTTCCAGTTGAATGATACAAGGGTGAGTGATGGCAGAATTTTCATTTCATTTTCTTTCATTTCTATCCTTCAATGCATTCAAAACGTGACTCACCTTGGTCAAAGTTTGGTTTTTTAGTGGAACCCTCTCCAAGCCCCTCGATATCCACCAAATCACTGTTCACATCGGAGTCATTCAGAGCACTCAGAGTCACATCTGATAATAGACAGCCAAACCGTGTAAGTGCACTGACAGACATATAACCACACTGCTTGGATTCTGTTTCATTATTTATCCTTTTTCACTGAAATCGAGTCACCTGCTGGTTTAGGGTTCTTTATTGCTGGTTGTAAAGATGAAGAACTCTGCAATCCAGATGTCACAACAACCTTTGAGGTCGGCACAGCGATAACAGACGGGGCGACTGATGCAGGAGGCGGCGGTAGCGTCACTGGGCTTTTCTTCATGGTTTTTTTAGGCGACTCTGAAGTGAGAGGTACCCTGCTGTCCTCATACATCTTCCTTTTCACTGTGGTCTTAATCTGGGCACTACAAGACGAAAGGAAAAAGAGAGACAAAGTTTTTTTTGTGGTGCATTAGGGTAAGATGGGGGAAGATGTCCTCCTCAAAGGAATAGTTCACCTCAAAAATGAAAATTCTGTCATCATTTACTCACCCTCGTGTCATTCCTAACCTGTGTAAGTTTCTTTCTTATTATATGTTCTTTACACAAAATAATATATTTTGAAGAATTTTGAAGAACTAAACAGTTGTTGGTGCCCATTGACTTCCATTGCAGGGAAAGAAATACTATCCAAGTCAATGGGGACCGGACACTGTTTGATTACCAGAATTCTTCTTCTAAATAAATAAATAAATAAATAAATATATATATATATATATATATATATATATATATATATATATATATATATATATATATATATATATATATATATATATATATATATATTTTTTTTTTTACACAGGTGCCATCAACAGGTAAAATGGCACCATACATAACTTTCCCAGAATAAATAAATGACTTCTGATATCATTCTTTTTCATATTTATATATGGGTCAAAGGCATTTCGGTGTCCACATCCATTTAAATGGACAAAAAAGACTTTATATACATAGAAAGCATATTAATACATGCAAGTGTCTACTTTAATATTGTAAATAATTTTGTGAAAATAAAATGTCAAAATATGGGTGAAATAATGTTCCATCAACATACAGCATAACAGATATATGTATTAAAAAAAAAAACATGCTTATTCTGACCTGTACTTACTAAAATGTATAAAAGAAAAAGTGATCATACTAAATTTCATTATATATTTTTTTTTAAATGTCTTTGACAAATGGCTAAAACTTAGTTATTTGAAAGACAGTGGCAAAGATTGGTAAAGACTTAAAATTGCGGTTAATTAGTTTTGGGGGGCTGCACTGCGATCCTTAAATAGAGTCTATTAATGTCATCTAATCATTCTTATTCTAAATTTGCCTGACAAGATGTTTTGGTATATAAGCTATTGTTACACTGACTGAATGACAATGTAAAATACAAATGTGAATACTGATGCTGTCACATAAATTATGCATTTTATATTCCACACAATTCAATTATATTATAAGTAATGTTTGAGTATTTTAATATTATATATATATATATATATATATATATATATATATATATATATATATATATATATATATATATATATATATATATATTAGTAATTAAAAAAAACTTTAATTAAATTAAATATGTTAAATTACACAGCTATAACTCTGTCACACCTGCAGCTTCAGAAACACTTACACTGTCCGCTGTTTTATGACTGAGCTGATGCTGTTCAGATCTTCACCGAAACGGCGGACTGCAGAACGCAGCATCTCGATCTCCGTGTCGGTCCATTTGGCTCTGAGAGAAGCGGTGTGCAAAAGGACAGAGTCAGTTATACAATATCGACTATGCTTAAACAACAACGGTACATTTGAAATACAGCAGAAGATGCAGTTCGAGCGGAAAGGCGGTCATAAGCCCATCTCACCCCGCGGGAGAGGAGTCTGCCACTGGATGCAGCTGCATGGTCAGTTCACCCAGTTTAGAGAAAGCAGCGCCTGCAGCCGAGAAGATCTCGCCCACCTGAGTGACATTTATACGTGCTTTTGATTGATCACTTACTTAAGAATATTTATCATGCAAAACAACGCAAATGTTTACCTTTGTGGAAGCTGAAGTCATGCTGGAGTGACACACATACAACAACAGTCCAGTCGAGTCTCAGTCAGCTGCGCTTAATAACTAAAACGATCAAACCGGTTTAAAATGAGTCATCCAGTGACCTTTCGTAGGAAGATATACCTTTTATATCTTTATTATATATCTAATAAAAAGTCTCTATAATCGGCATGAACGGAACACAATAGTTCGAACTAAAAGTTCCCAGAGTACAATGCGCTTCGAATATCAGGCGTGATTGGTCAGTGCATAGCCAATCAAATGCTTGCACACGATCTGCGCAACATCCATACGAAAATAGCCGAGCGCTGTCGAATGCGCTTCCGGAACTAGTCGAACACACCCGAGTGCTGCCGATATACATCCCGTCGATTGGATCGAGAGTGAATGTAGCATCCTTTTCCTAGTTTTGAAAGGGAAGAATCGGTGGGCGATTTCGGATAAAATGCCGTCGCTCTTATTCTGTGGGCCGAAGCTGGCCGCCTGTGGGATCGTGTTAAGCACCTGGGGTGTCATTATGCTGGTAAGGATTATAACCATCGTGACATTGCTAGCTAGCTGTAGCTACAACGACAGGAATATTCTAACAAATATTGCTGTGTTTAGATCTTTTTTTTTTTTCTTTTTTTTTTGATAGAAAAGGGCATACATTTATAATAACTGTGCATAAACAGATTTGTTCAGTCATGTATTTATCTGCTGAATATACCAGGAGCTTGATATGAGCAATAACAGCAGGTGTTGGGATCATGGGATGTACGTTAACGTTAAAGGCCTAAATAGCTATTCTTAACCGATTTGGCATGACATTTTTTAACATTTTCTTTCTTTTCTTTTTCTTTGTGCGTGTGTATTTTAATAGACATTTATTGGGTTTCAATATCCATAATTAATTCCACCGAATGTCGTAATATTGAATATTAATAAAAATCCTGTTATGATGGTTTTTTCCAGTCAATGTTGGGAATTTTCTTCAGTGCGAAATCTGCTGTGCTGATCGAAGATGTTCCTTTTACTGAGGAAGACATCCGTGAAGAGTAAGTTACTATCCCCCATCTCTAAATATTAATGTTGTCATGTTCTAGAGAGGTATCTGATCAAATATATTTAGACAATTTACCTTTTGGGGGTCAGAAGGATTTTTTATTTATTTATTTTTTTGACCCAGCAAGGACACATCCATTTTATTAAAAGTGACTGTAAAGACATTTATAATGAGATGAAAATATATATATATATATATTTCAAATAAATGCTGTCCTTTAATAATAACAATAAGAATTGTTTTTTGAGCCAAATCAGAATATTAGAATGATTTCTGAAGGATCATGTGACTGGAGCAATAACTGCTGAAAATTCAGCTTTGACATCACAGGAATAAATTTCATATTAAAATATATTCAAATAGAAAATAGTTCTCCTAAGTTGTGATATTTAACAATATAATTGTATATTTAATCAAATAGATGCAGCCTTGGTGATCATAAGAGACTAATTTCAACAGCGTTACTAACTTACCGACCCCAAATTTTTGAATGGTAGTGTATAATAGACAATGTATCATTTCTACATGCAGATGTTTACTTGTGAACTTTATCTTCAACAGCAAGAATCCACCGCAGAACATTTACGGACTCTACAACCAAGTTGGCATCAACTGCTTCATTGCTGCTGCCATCTACGTAGGTGTTGGCGCTGTGTCTCTGTGTCAGGTTCGCCTTAACAAGCGCCAGGAGTACATGGTCACATAAACCCAAACAATTTCAAATTCAGCAGCAATTATTCATAATTATTTATTTTTAAAAGACTTACATTGTCTTAAATGGATATATTTGGCTGGTCAAAATCTAAACACTAGATATACTGATAATGTAATGAATACAAATTGAAATAATTATGTAAAACAGTATATATGCACAGATACATGCATGTTATGTGTTATATTTTTCAGAGATATTCAGATCTTTGGCTCCACATTCCCTATGACATAAACAAAACTAGCAGAAGGTCTTTAATAGTTTAATAGTCCATATGATAGTTGGAGGTGTTCATGTAGAATGTGTGTATGTTTGAGTTTTTCTTTTTTCTTTTTGAATTTCAGTATTTAAAAATATGTGTGGTAATATAAATGTCTATGATTTTATTGAATTACACCCTGCAACACTTGTGCTGTACACTTGATATTATCACATGTGATGAACAACGTAAAATATGTGAATGGAGAGTCTTATGTTCCCTTCAATAAAATACTAATGAAAAAAAAAAAACATTTATTGTTCTTTTGTCAAACTATAAAAAAAGAAAAAATAAAACAAATAAAAAATCAAAGTAAAAAAAAAAAAATGAAACATATAAAAAACTGAAACATTTAAATCACTGAGTTTGTCAAACAAAATTACTTTAGATTATGAAGAACAAAAAGCGTTGTTGGCTTGTGGATGGTATTCAGAAAGGTTCTAATGCATGTAGATACTTATAAAGTCAGCTGGCAGCTATTACAATGCAACAGTCCATTTAATATGTCCTTATGTCTGCGGATCAAGCATTGTCTCGCAGGTGTGTCCCAGCTCTCCCAATTTGACACGGGCATATTCTGCACGGTTTAGGGCCATCTGACAGTCCTTTCTGGCCGAGTATGTCGATCCCTCATGAGGCTGACCTGTTGCCACTAACTCAAAATAACAGAAAGGAAGAGAAAGAAAAAAGAAAAAAAGAAGTTAGTGCATCACATTACAGAGGTAGTCATATAGAGGTTTCCTCCAGTTCTATATGTTTTATACATGTATACAGCATTATTGGATAGATAGATAGATAGATAGAAAGATAGATAGATAGACAGACAGACAGATGTGAACACACGTACACACCTGTGTCAGGTAGCGGATCTGTGCACTCAGTTCACTCTCAACTCTGTTTATGGAGGTCTGGAACTGGTTTAGCTGTCGGTCTAATAAACTGGCATTGGCCTTTTCTTTAGAAAGCTCCAGCACGATCGTTCCTGAAAGACAGACTGTTACTATTCAATTTGTGTACTTGAATAAACAAACAAAATGCTAAATAGTATCACTGTAAAGCTGTAAATATCAGGTTTAAATATGTATATTTGTGTCAGTCACAAAACTCATAATTTAATGTAAAACAACAAATCAATCAACTTAATCCAGTTTGCTGGTCTCCCAGTCTGGCCTAGATGCTCTGTTTACTGATTTTAAAAGGGTATTCCTCGAATGACCAGCTAAAACCAGCTTGGCTAGTCTAGGACTTTAGTAACCATCTATCTTGTGCTGGTTTTTAGCTTCTTTTCGTCAGCAGGGATGTCAGTTCTGTATGTTTTATCATATTTAATACTATTTCGTCATGATTTAAAGACAATGCAATCACAATCCAAATCCCAGAATTTGACAGTGTCTGAATAAATATGTGACCCTGGATCACAAAACCAGTCATAAGTAGCACAGGTATATTTGTACCAATAGCAAAAAATACATTGTATGGGTCAAAATGATCGATTTTTCTTTTATGATAAAAATCATTAGGATATTAACTAAGGATTATGTTTCACATAGATATTTTGTAAATTTCCTACATTAAAAAAATATTAAAACTTACTTTTTGATTAGTAATATGGTTTGCTAAGAACTTAATTTGGACAACTTTAAAAGTGATTTTCTAAATATTTTGATTTTGTTACACCCTCAGATTCCAGTAAAGTTCATTTATTTCAGTAATTCAACTCAAATTGTGAAACGCGTGTATTAAATAAATTCAATGCACACAGACTGAAGTAGTTTAAGTCTTTGGTTCTTTTAATTGTGATGATTTTGGCTCACATTTAACAAAAACCCACCAATCTCAACAAATTAGAATATGGTGACATGCCAATCAGCTAATCAACTCAAAACACCTGCAAAGGTTTCCTGCGCCTTCAAAATTGTCTCTCAGTTTGGTTCACTAGGTTACACAATCATGGGGAAGACTGCTGATCTGACAGTTGTCCAGAAGACAATCATTGACACTCTTCACAAGGAGGGTAAGCCACAAACATTCATTGCCAAAGAAGCTGGCTGATCACAGAGTGCTGTATCCAAGCATGTTAACAGAAAGTTGAGTGGAAGGAAAAAGTGTGGAAGAAAAAGATGCACCACCAACCGAGAACCCTACCATATGAGGATTGTCAAGCAAAATCGATTCAAGAATTTGATTAAACTTCACAAGGAATGCACTGAGGCTGGGGTCAAGGCATCAAGAGCCACCACACACAGATGTGTAAAGGAATTTGGCTACAGCTGTCATATTCCTCTTGTTAAGCTACTCCTGAACCACAGACAACGTCAGAGGCGTCTTACCTGGGCTAAGGAGAAGAAGAAATGGACTGATGCCCAGTGGTCCAAAGTCGTCTTTTCAGATGAGAACAAGTTTTGTATTTCATTTGGAAACCAATGTCCTAGAGTCTGGAGGAAGGGTGGAGAAGCTAAAAGTTGCTTGAAGTCCAGTGTTAAGTTTCCACAGTCTGTGATGATTTGGGGTGCAATGTCATCTGCTGGTGTTGCTCCATTGTGTTTTTTAAAAACCAAAGTCACTGCACCCGTTTACCAAGACATTTTGGAGAACTTCATGCTTCCTTCTGGTGACCAGCTTTTTGAAGATGCTGATTTAATTTTCCAGCAGGATTTGGCACCTGCCCACACTGCCAAAAGCACCAAAATTAGCTTAAATGACCATGGTGTTGGTGTGCTTGATTGGCCAGCAAACTCACCAGACCTGAACCCCATAGAGAATCTATGTGTATTGTCAAGAGGAAAATGAGAATCAAGAGACCAAAAAAAAAAATGCAGATGAGCTGAAGGCCACTGTCAAAGAAACCTGGGCTTCCATACCACATCAGCAGTGCCACAAACTGATCACCTCCATGCCACGCCGACTTGAGGCAGTAATTAAAGCAAAAGGAGCCCCTACCAAGTAATGAGGACATGTACAGTAAATGAACATACTTTCCAGAAGGCCAACAACTTTTTTTTTATTTTTTTTGGTCTTATGAAGTATTCTAATTTGTTGAGATAGTGAATTGGTGGGTTTTTGTTAAATTTGAGCCAAAATCATCATAATTAAAAGAACCAAAGACTTAAACTACTTCAGTCTGTGTTCACTGAATTTATTCAATACACGAATTCACAATTTGAGTTGAATTACTGAAATAAATGAACTTTTCCACGACATTCTAATTTACTGAGATGCACCTGTATATCCAGAGTCATTGCTGAAGTTAAATCCATGCATACATTTATGAAGTGACAAACCTGCGCTCTGCAACACTAAAGCTATCTCTTTCTCCACATCTTCTAACGCCCTCAGCCTGTCGTTAGCCATTCCGAACACACAACCTTCAGAAAAAAAGAGAAAATAAGTATCAACATACAAAATACAAGCGCTCAACTCAGAATGATCAACAACGGCGGACAAACACGCGCGCGCGCTTTAGCAATACAGCAGTTTGCTGAAAAATTCTAAACACACTTCAATAATCTCTACGTTTGAAAACTAAATTACTTACATCCAGTCTATAATGATGCACCGTAACTAAATTATACGAGATATTCTGTCACTGCAGCACACAAAGCGCTCTCAGTGTGTAGCGAACTACGGAAGCCGCAGAAGAACACAATAACAGAACGCGAAACCCGCTGACTGCGTTAGAGAAAACTAAACATGGATGATGTTTAACTAGTAATTAAAGCCATTTGCGAAACATCTTGAGAAAATCTTCAAAAGAAATTAGTTATCTAGGACTGCACGTAATATCTAATGTGAAAACGCTGTAATAATAAATTAGATAAGAGTGTAAAATAAGTGATTTGTCCAGCTGAGTTCCACCACAGATCATGGAGTCCTGGAAGAGTCACGTGCGGGCAGAGCTGTTTCACAGAGACTGCAGGCAGAGAGATCCTTTCTCTGGCCTGTTTGACAAGGGTGAGTTTTATTACAGGTGCTATCAAATGTACAGAAACAAGCAATCAGTAGTGATTAAGTAATGACTGGATGCTCTGACAGTGTCCAGGCTGGAGGAAATGCTGACTTTTCACATGAAACTCAGGTAAGACACACAATGCCTGACACCTATTTAGTACTGATTTGATTTCTTGATTTATTGGAATAGATTATGCATATAACCTGATACATGCTCTTGCTATACATTTAAATTTATTGTTTTGTTCACTGTCATATTTGACTCAGTTCCAAAGATAATGGAAGTTCCAGATGCCCAGATGAAGGCGGCACCCTTTATTTGAGAGTGAATGAGCTGGAATTTCTTAATCAACAGGTGAGAGTAATATTTATAACAATAAACATAAGTAATAAACTGCCTTATTGCTAAAACTAATATTTTATTTCCTGCTAGATCTTGAGATTTTGTTCATAACGTTTTTTTGTATATTTAACTAAGGTTTAAGTTACTTAATCTAAATGAAATTTATTTTTACCTTCTTTTGTTTCTGAGCATATTAAGCCATTAACTGAGACTTTTAATAGATTTGTTCCAACATTAATTCCCAATATATATTCTGATGCAAATTTGGAATAATGAAATAAGTCTCTTATGCTTAACAAGGCTGCATTTATTCAATCAAAAATACAGTGAAGAACTGTGAAATATTATTACAGTTAAAGTAACTTTAATATTAGAATATATTTTCCTCCTTCAGTGTCACATGATCCTTCAGAATTCATTCTTATATGCTGATTTGCTACTCTGCAAACATTTATTTTCTTAGTATAATCAGTGTTAAAAACTGTTGTGCTGCCTAATATTTTGGTGTAAACCCTGACACACTACTATTCAATAGTTTGGGGGGAAAAAGTAAAAAAAATAAATTACACTTTTATTCAACAAGCATGCATTAAATTGATCAAAACTGACAACAAAGACATTTATAAGGTTACATGACTTCTGTTTCAAAGAAATTCTGTTCTTTTGAACATTATTCCTTAAAAAAATTCTGAAATAATGTATCAGTTTCCACAGTCTATCACTAATACTAACGATGGAATATCCTTCCTCTTCTCTTTATTCTAGCTCAAGGAGAAAATCTCAGATCTGACTAGCAATGTATACCTGAAGGAGGCAGAGTTACAATACTGTCACTCACAGTAGGTCAAACACATCCTGAAAAAGATGACAAAGTCATCAAGAGAAGGAGTCCTAATAGGCCTTTGTGTCTTATTGCCATAGAGTTGTCCGCTACAGGGCCGAAGCGGTTGTATTGGCCCAGGGGGCTTCCAGTCTGAAGGCTGAACTAGATGAATACGGTTATCAGCTGGAGTGTCAATCAAAGGAACTGACAGCACTGAGACTGGAGCACAGCTCACTGAGAGAGGAGCTGACGGCCGCAAACCTCCAGAACGAGCAGCTCCTCGACCGCTGGTTAGAGGAGAAGAAAGAGGAGGCCGAGAGGATTAATAAATATAACGCAACACAAGAAAGGTGAATGGAATTCTATTAATATTTCATTACTGTTTCCTCAATGACTTTGCACATTGTTTTGCGATTAATTTATCGTCCACTAGATGGCAACGTTTGGCAGGTCGACTGAGGAAGCGGCATCGTGTCAGATCTCGCGCAGTGTGTGCAGACGACAAACCGACGGACACCAAAACTCAGAGACCTCCTTCTTAGGACTTGATTATCTATGGATGTTAATTTGACGGTTTTTGGCAATTTTTCTATGCTTTTGGAGATAATTACACACACACGCACGATAGTAAGTACACCTGAGAGCAAACACGCTGGATTTTCTTGCTGTTAATATTCTTAACATCCATAACAGTAACTCAGACATGTTGTATTTCTATTAGTTTTATTTTAGAAAATTAAATAAAAATTCAGTTTTAAGAGAAAAATAAAATGGCAAACAGTGTATTCTGTATGTATGAAATTTGTAATAACACAACTACTTTCCTTTCTCCTGAGGGATGTTAAATTTCTATACATTTACTTTTTTTAAAACCAATGCAGCAGTCAAACAAATTAAAAGCACTTTCATATATTTACATCCTGCAGTAAAACAATATGTGCTCAATCGCATATGATCCTCACAGCAGCACTGAGAAACATGCACAGCCCATGTCCACGAAACCATCCATCTGTCCAAACTGTACATAGATCACATGACCGTCTCTGTAAAGTAATAAATATGGAGCATATTTCACCATCTTTACAAACTGGCTTGCCGTCCATGACATAAGAGCTGGCACAATATGAGATATAATTTTCACATGCTTACGCAAAAATGTACGAAATTCCCTGGAATCCCTTCCTTCATTAGCTTTTCAAATGTATATTAATAAGTCTTTTACTTTTCTCCAGTTTTCAGTAAAATACCCCAATACTGCTTCTGTCGTAATGAGATGAGAATCGTTTCATTGTTACACCCTTTAGGAGATGAGCTGCACAATCTGATGAGAAGCGTTTCTGCTCTTGATGAACGAGATGATAAATTCAGCAGTCCTCTTCCTTGTCGATTATTCCTTTTAACCGCAAGCGAGCAAAGTCCTCAAATACAATGTCGTCATCTGGGGTTAAACTGCTGCTAGAAAGAGTAACATGGAAAACAAAGCTTAAGACAAGAGATAAATACAAACGTGATCATTGTGCTTTGTTCATATTTAAAAAGACTTACTTTGTGTCGAACTCTATCAAGTTGGTGTCAATTGGTGGATCCAACATTGGAGCAGCTGTTGAACAACAAAAGTATTATTAAGTGACTTAACGAAGGAGATCCTGTTACACTTCCATGTAGCCTATTTAGTGCAATTAATGTTTTTTTTTTGCTTTTTTTATCATTACTTGGCACAAACCTGAGGTTGAATGTAAAAAGGTGGAATCTGTGGGTTTTTGATGCATTAAGACAAAAGGCAGTTCCACTGAGACGTCCCTGTATGAAAAAAAAAAACAACTCTGCCGTCATTTGAAATACTTGATGTGCAATACTTGGTGTGCAAGAGCTTAGAAGAAAGATGAATCTCTCATGAACTGTCTAGGCCATATTTCACTCCAAATATTAATATTGCTCTTCTTTTGAACTTTCTATTTATCAAAAAATAAGCAAATCAGCATATAAAAATTATTTCTCATGTGACACTAAAGACTGGAGTAATGGCTTCTGAAAATTCAGCATTGACATTGCAGGAATGAATTACAGTACATTTTAAAAGACATTAAAATAGAAAACATTTTAAATTGTAATAATTCACAATATTACTGTTTTTACAGTATTTTAAATCAAATAAATGCAGCCTTGGAAAGCATTTAAAACATTAAAAAACCTTACCAACCCCTTTTTTTACCGTAATGTATATTGTACAAACAGAAAAGCTACTGTAGAACCATAATGATTTTTTGAATTTTTTTTGAAAGTTCATCACAATTAAGCCCCATTCACTTCCATTATTAAGCGTCTCACTGTAACCATGATATTTTACACTTTTTTTTATTTTTTACCACTTTTTTTATACATTACTGAAAATAAAATCTCAATCTTAAAAATAGTAATTAAAAAAAAAATAACTCATAACTGTCTTTGTAAAGGAATAAACATACATATGAAGGCTTTCAAAAATATATATATATAATCTGACCATTATCATTTGTCAAGTTTAATGTTTCAGCTGGTTTCATCATGTGAAAAATATTTTTATTTTTTTTATTTTAAAAAATAATGTGTGTATAAATTTAAGTACAACTGTAAATATACATCATTCTAGTAGTATTTGTTTTACATACATTATTTTAGTATTAAAAAAAAATCTATACAGGATGATTTTCCTTAGTGTAATAAAGAGGCCCAAAACAGGAATTATTTACATTATAAAATGTCTTTCTTCAGATTTAGAGATAAAACATGACCTAGATTCATCCATACATGCGGTTTCATGTGTGTTAAGGTTAGTGCTCTACCACTATGGATATCAGATAGGAAACATCAAGGTAAAGTTGAGCAGAGCATTGAACACCATGCAGATCTCCATCGAAGGACCAACCAAGAGACACTACAGCAAGACACCAGAATGCACAATGTGTATTTACCTCTCCAGCAAGCTGCTTAAAAGCCTGACGCAAGAGACAGATGGAAGGGAAGGAAACAGACAGAAAGAGAGACATAAAACAATGGGAGAATGACTAAATGATTTGATAACCAGAACGAAGCAGCACAGAGAGGCGAGGGTTCAGGGAGAGAATATAAAACACAAGGCTCACAGCATCCTGCAAAATTTGAACAGCTAAGCACAGCACGCTAGTTGAAGCACCACCACTGAAAATATCAAACTGAAAAAAAAGTTAATGTCAACCTCACAAACTGACTATTGTGAATATCCACAGAGAACTGACACAGTGTCTATAGGACAGGTGAATCATATTGTGAATCTTGTGCACATACACACACAATGAATTATATGTGACATTTAATCTCTAAACCAACGGCAACATCTAGCAGTCCTTAATATTTGTGGACAGTTACAGACCAATCAAAACTGCTCCCCAGTGTGTGACTGACTGTAGAGAGGAAGCAGGTGACTCACCCTCCACGGGAGACCACCAGCTTGACTTTGACCCGATAGGACACCAGGACACCCAGAACTTCCTTGTTACTCACATCTTTCACACTGCAGGCAAACACACAAACAGAATCAGTCAATCGACTCTTCATCCTTTGAAGAATTGAAATCAACACAAAACTCACTTCTGCAATGTGACATACTGTGAAACAAGAAATTCATCTGTTTTTCACTGATGAACCACACACAACAAGGCAATGAAATTGTATTAAAAAATTAAAAGGGTTATTTTTGTACACTATATATCAAAATGATTTCTGACGGATCATTTGACACTGAAGACTAGGGAAATGATACTTAAAATTGAACTGATGCCATAGGAATAAATTATACTTTAAAATATATTAAACATTAAATTGTAATATTTTAAAATATAACTGTCTTTTAACTGTATTTTTGAGCAAATATATGAAAACTTGGTGAGAATAAGGAGACTTATTTCAAAAACATAAAAAAAATTTTTTACCAACCCCAATGTTTTGAATGGTAGAGTAACAGTAGTAAAATTCAAAGTATGTAACTTGCATTTTGTTAATATTTTAATTTCTTTACTTGCTTGACTTTTTTTTTTTTTTTTTGCACATACGCCTGTATGTTTTAAATAAGATAATATGGGCCAGATTTACTAACAGCTTGCGCCAGCGCAAAACGTCTTTTAGCATTAAAATAGTACTGTCAGGATTTACTAAAGATGCGCAGTGAAGAAGTAGCGCTGTATGCATTTGTAGGAGTTTCTCTTTCAAACTCAAAATTTATGGGAGGAGAGTATTAAAATAAACCATGCAACAGGATTTACTAACGTTTGCACTCATCAAATTACTGGTATTTGCACAATAAAGCATGTCATAAAGTAGGTGGTAATTCGGCTACTCTTGGTATGGAAATGATCTGGCTGCGTCTGTGTTCTTTAATGTGTGCATTGTTAGTAAATCACCCGCAGAATTTTCCCTCCCATCAGCACTTTTACAGAATTGCACACTAACACTAATTTGCCCTGTTTAGTAAATCTGGCCCTAAGTTGCATTTTGTAATTCTACAAAATTCCAATTTTATAAGGAAATAAATAGGTGTTTTTCATGGTAACAACTGAGCATATGGTTAAAATGTGGTGATAAAGTACAGCAATACTCACATAGTACTGGACGCCAGGTTGGTGTCCTCATGTTTGAGTTTTCCGTCCAGCGCCAGTCCTCTCTTCTCTCGATTGTTGTTGAGAGTGGGTGTAAGTGTGTACACTTTACAAAAAGTAGAGCTGGATGCCACCTGATCACTGCAGGATGCAAAGACAGAACAAATACATATCATTACCCATGTACACATCATTTCAAAGTCAGCAAACAGACTAAAGACGACAACATGTTTGGGCAGGTTTGTTTTCTTAATGACATCTCAACGATTAATCTAGAATATTAAACAACTAAAAGTTCAGATAAAGAATAATTTCTATATAGTCTAAACTTACTCTGCCTCTATCTGAGCCACTGGACATTTGTACTGTGCTGTACTGAAGAGACAGATATCAGCATACTGTCGTACTGCAGAGACACAAATGGAAACAGTACTGTAAGAATAAGTACACAGATCATAGATGATGAAAGCGATATGAAAATGTCAAACTATGTACAGCAATTAAAGGGATACTGGGTGTAACTCACCTGATATTTTAACCCTTTTGACAGTCTTGGTTGAGTTATTGGTGACATGGACGTTAACACTGATGGGTTCCCCATGGTAATACAGCTGTGAGAGAAAAATTGAGGTTATTTATTTCTTACTAGCACTGATCTGTGTAAACCTTCACAACGTATTGAAAATGTGTAGTGCTGTCAAACAATTATTCGCAGTTAACTGCATCCAAAAAAAAAGTTTGCATTTACATAATATATATCATAATACATAATATTTATTTTGTATATAAAAGTAGACACACACATGCATTTACAAATTAAATTTTTTTTTAATATTTTTATATAAAATATTTAATTTATTTATAATATAAATTGTGTATAAATATAAACATGTAAATATCTTTAAAATATAACAAACAATATCAACACACTTAAACAAATAAAAACACAAAAAACAAACAAAAATAATTTTAGATTCAAACAATCGCGATTAATCATTTGAAAGCACTAAAAATCTGTCTATGATTTACTAAATTCCTTTGTCTTCATAACTCATGATTGCTCAAAAACTTATTGCACAAATTTATGCAACCAACATATTTATTTGTAACAAAAGAACATGAAAACAACATAGATATTACTCCATTTTCAAACAAAACTAATTCATTTTAATTGCATAAATGTTCACTTTCTATCAAAAAAATGGATTTTTGACACCTTAAGCTATTCCATACGTATCCAAATCCAAAATCATCTTTTTAAATGGTTGACTCCTCCGGGTCAAATGGGCCCTAATGTGTTATGAGGGTTAAACCGTATGATACCTCTTTATCTAGTGAAGCCTCTAGGTGTAAAGACCGGTCTGACATGAGGAAACTCCTCGTTGTTTCCACCATCGGCTGTGGGCCGGGTTTCTCCGGAGCATACTGGACTTTGCGTATCACTAGACGCACTGAATTCCTGTAGGGGAAGAAATAAGCTTCAGATAAGACCTTAACTCTTTTCTAATCTCTTTTACACTGAAAACAAATGATTTTGGACAGGAAATTGTAAATAATCAAACCTTTTGTGGTTCTTCTCTTCCATCGTTTTGGCACAGAAAGCCCTGATCTCAAAATCCACACCACAGGCCTGGAGTGAGAAAGACGGAGGTGAACAAAGGACAAGTTCACCAAAGCTTCACAAACAGGATGTGTGCAAAATTGGGTGACAAATCTGTAGGTGTTAGATGGTGTTTGTTGTGTTAAAATGAGCCTTGTATGAGTGATAATACCTTTCCTGTGTCCTCAGGCCCAGGCTGCAGAGTAACAGAGCATGGCAAGTTTTGTGGTATCTGAAAAACAAGAATATATCAGATACATTAGAATGTATCTGATCAAGTACTTCCTATTTAAAAAAAAAAAAAGTACATTAAAGTTAACGTAACATACCATACCAATATTTATTTTCACCTTATAACTGATAAATGGCCAATATTATAAATTCATATTATTTTGTCTTAGTAAATAAAATAAAAACAGAAATTCTACTATTTTCATGTAATGTAATGACTAATTTTTAAAGTGTACACTATTTTCTCTTAAATCACAACATAAAATAATAATTAGAAAGCAAAAACTAAAAAAACAACATTAAATAAAAAAAAATATAAGAATCAAAAAACCCTCAAAAAAAATGTAGTTGAAGTTAGAAACTCACACTGAAATGGAAAGGATAGGCATTCTGTCCTAGTTTCTTCAAAAGCCTCTCCTGCAGACGACTGTTGGGCTTGGAATCCTCTGGAATGGGAGGATAGGCCTGAAAAGTGTAGATGTAAAGATCTTTTCGGAAGGAGAGCCCTAGAACGTCAAGGTCCTCACGGCCATACCGGAAAGCACAGGTTAAGGTCACAAATACTGGAGGAAAAACAAAGAAAGTTTGAGAGATTATTACAGAAACACCAGAAGTGTAGACATCATTTGCATATGATGTGAAGTACGCTGTCATAAAGTATAGAAAAACACTCCATATGAGATAAGCTTCAGTTCATCAACTGGAAAACCAAACAGTAGGGATGCACGATATATTGGTATCATATAATTTAATTGTGCATGCTCATTTCCTTGTATTTACATTACCTTTGCCATCATTTAATGCTCACTTGCAAGTTTAAAAAGTCTAATTTAATTATACTGTTGTAATTTTTAGATTATAAATCTCAAAATAAATATCCATTTTTCATGCTGTACATTATAATGTTGAAATGCAGACATTCTAGCATCTAATTTACTGTTTTTTATTATTATCATTCAGATGCAATTTTAATATCTGCAGTTTACTGGTTACCAGCCCTTACATTTTTCCCCAAGCGCCGCAGCATAAATGCCTGCCCACTGCTCCGGGTGTGTGTTCACGGTGTGTGTGTGTTCACTGCTATGTGTGTGTGCACTTTGGATGGGTTAAATGCAGAGCACGAAATTCTGAGTATGGGTCACTAGACTTGGCTGTATGTCACTTCACGACAATAATTATTGACTTAAAGGTCTTGTCTGAAAAGTCTTTTCACTGATGAAAGCTTGGCCACCCCACTCAAAACTGCAGTTTTGTCCATTTTTTTTTTCTTGACTATAAATGCATTTATTAAGATGCGGAACCGCCATATTTCAAGGCATTCATACCAAAAAACAAAGACGCTATCTGGCTCACCTTTTCTATCTTTGAGATATTCAGGGTCGACCAGAATCACGCCATCTGTATCAGAAGTATATATGATTTATGTCAGTGAACTTACACTGGTAGACTTTCGCTTCTCCATTTAAATTCAACTGAACTGTTCATCTGAAACCACTAACCAACAGGGTCCACATGATCTAGATGGTCCACAAAATCTCTTTTCCCCAAATATACTGTAAGCTGTGAAAACAGACAAGGTTTAAACTACAACTTGTGGAAACCAAAACTGTGTCTCTGTGATATATAAAAACATCTTACCTTGCAATTTGGACTGGACTTCTTGAATACCCTTCAAAATAAGAGATATGAGCAGATGAATAAATCACAGACATTATCAATGCTGATCTTTTGTAAATGTAGGTGGGAACATTTTAAAGTAAAGCGGATGGCAAGAGCAAACAAATGGTGGAGCAACAAATGGCATGCTGGGAGAACTAGTTTGCTTGCAAAGCCCAGTATTACTACAATCATGCTGACAATATTAATAATACTAAGTTTTACTAAATAAGCAGAAAGAGCAGTATGAGAATGTTTGCACTGACCCTAAATTAAGTTACATGGGCAGCTGTTGTTAGCTGCCAGGCTATGCTACATGCATGCTAAAGTATGAACTGACTTCTGATTAAACAAATGCAAATGCTTAATACATATTTCTAACACAATTATATATACAAAACATTTTTAATATAATAAACGTGCACATTAAGTGCTGTTTCTCCATCATGTTCAGTCATCCTATTCATCCACGTCCATTTACAGTCCAGCTTCAATTAGCTTTCCTATTGTTCGCTTTATAATTTCAACAATAATGATACCAGACAAAATTAATTTGAGGTCTGAAGCTTTAAAAAACACTCACCTGGTGCCTGCCTTGTCCCCCATAATGAGGGAGAATTTGGCAGTGGAGATTTGTGGAGAAAAACACACAGCTCTGGCACACTGAGTGTAAACAGCAGCAGCTCCTGTAGCTGGCGGTGGGCGGAGCTACCGTTGGGTCACGTGATCTGACACTCGGAGAGCGTACAACCAAAGAAATACATTATTTATTTAATACCACTGAACTATCGCTTCTAGTCTATTTAATTAATTATATTAAGTGTATTCTTTATGTATTAATTATATTATGCTATTAATAATATATACTATGTATAATACAAAATAATTATAGCATAATACTAGGCTATATATTATTTATGTTATATAAATCAATTATTTAAGTCTTTTTTCCCAAATTAAAATGCACAGCATAGTTTGTGTAACAGAAGTGAGGTACTAGAGCTCATCCGTGCTTTGATAACACAGGGGGTCAAACATGTCATATTTTGATGTATTACTATACAGTGGCAGTGTGGGATGATATCAAAGGAGAGATATTTTCTCTGAGAGGTTTTCCCTGTATCTGTCAGTGTAATATCTCCACAATCATTATTTGGTTGGGCCTTTAATGTGGTAAAATCTTGTTTGTCTTTATAATGGGGAAGTTTTTCTCCTAACCATAAGGTTGTGGGTTCGAGTCTCGGGCCAGCAATACCACGACTAAGGTGCCCTTGAGCAAGGCACCGAACCCCCAACTGCTCCCCAGGTGCCGCAGCATAAATGGCTGCCCACTGCTCCGGGTGTGTGTTCACGGTATGTGTGTGTGTTCACTGCTGTGTGTGTGCACTTTGGATGGGTTAAATGCAGAGCACGAAATTCTGAGTATGGGTCACCATACTTGGATGTATGTCACTTTCACACTTCACTTTCACTTCACTTAATTATAGCTTGAAGGGAGTAGCTTCACAGAACACTGTTGGTGTCACAACACATGCTGGTATAAAATGATGAGGGGATTTCTTTTTGCTTATGTTATCAGACTCAGCTGCATTATATGAGTACTGAGCTGAAGAGAGAAACAAACCATCCACTGTTTCATCATAAACTATGAAATCAAAAATCCATGCTTTGGTAAATCATAATTATGAGAGGGAAAAAAAAAGTCTACATTATGAGACTGTAAATTATAAGTACAACATAAAGTTGAAACTGTGGCATACTAAATCATAATTATGACATAAAATATCAGATTTTTAAATTAAAAATGTCATGTATTTTGTGTTTACACACCAATGAGCTTATTTGAAGGCAGAAATGAACATAAGCTCTCAAAATTATGAAATGACAAGAAGTCAACATGATGACAAAAATAAATTTTTTGACTTACAACTCATAGATATCAGAATATAATTGTAACTTTTTGTCTTATGACTTTTAATATTATAATTTTGCCACAATTATTACTTTTTGTCATAATTTCAACTTGAGCTTCTATACATCTAAATCATAAATACACTCTTATAACTGCTTGCCTGCTTTTATATTAAGTTGTACTGTAATATATATATCTGGATTATTTAGCAAAATCAGCATTTTATCTCACAGAGGCCATCAAGACATGGGTTATGAATCATTATTTTTAAATGTGCATTTGTTTTTTATTGATTTATCAGCCTTATTGGGAAGTAAGATTGGATATGTCAGGCCACTCAGCTTGCTTTTTTCTGGCCAGGTCTCAGAATGAAGTATTCCCCCTCCCCCTTAGCAACCTCAGACCAATAAAATAATTTGCTAAATATCAAGTACCCTTATGGTAACAGTTTGACATTCTTTGCAGTAATTGGCTGTTAACTTTTAAAGAGATAAGACACTCAAACCTTAAATGGCCCATTTTACCTGATGGTCCAATTTGCCTGATATCAGCCTACAGAAGTTTGATTAAAGGGAGAAAACACATATATCTAGTGCAACACCAAAAACAATTAAAATGCAGCACAGTGGAACACACAAAACAAAACAAAAAAATACAGGGAATGGGATTAAAAGGAAACTCCATCCTTTCCACCCTTATGCCATCATATATATATATATATATGTGTGTGTGTGTGTGTGTGTGTGTGTTTGTGTGTGTGTGACTTTCATTCAGATGAATCTTCATTTCATCAGATGAACACAAACAAAGAGTTTTAGAAAAAAAAAAAAAATGTCTCTCTTCATATAATGCAAGTATATGGGACATCCAAAAGTGACACTTCAAAAACTACACAAAGTAAATATGACAGTAACTCATAAAACCCCTATTGATGACGATAGACATGTTCAAGAAAAAAATATATATAAATACTAATATTTTAAACTTGACCATCTTACTACACTTTGTGTGGTTTCTGAAGTGGTCATGTTCCCTTGAATTATATGGACTGAAAATCTTTGCTTGTGTTCATCTGATGAAAGAAAGACATAAGCATCTGGGACGACATGAGGGTGAGGAAATGATGAGAGAATTTTCATTTTTGGGTGAACTATCCCTTTGAAAAGCAAGATGTGATGCAAAGGCTAGAAAAATATTCCAGACAGAATACAAAAATGTGTTGAACTAATGAGGAGAGTCATAGAATTAGAACATACAACATTAATGTTTTGAAAGGCCACTTTTTTCTGTTGTATATTCAACGTCACTGTCTAAAAGGATAATTAAACTTTTAATTGTTTATTTGGGGCATTTTGAAGTTTTTTCTCAGCAATTAATTATATTAATTAATGAGCAAATCATGTATATACATGTAAAAAATAACATAACTTTGCTACCTCAATATGCTTCCTCAGATTTGATGGTGAACTTTTGAAGCCAGACATTACCTGGTGATAGTCATAACATAAGTAGAAATGTGTGTGCTTGATGCGTGAAAACAATGATCATTGGTTCTCATTTCAAGCATGCACGTTTGAGCTTCCGTTTACCATATTAAATGTGCTTAAGATAAAATAAAAATGTAATGTACTTTTCAAGATGAAATAAAATTGTAAGGAGTAAAAAGTACAGTTTTTTCTTCAGAAATGTAATCAAGTAAAAGTACAAGTAGTCATTTTTTAATTGTAAATCCCCCAAAATAATACTCAAGTACAGTAATCAAGTAAAATTACTCAAGTATTTTACACCCCTGGCCAGAGATATTGTCAAAAACATCAATTATTGGCAGTATTAACAGGACTTGGCCTTTCCAATTTAATTTCCAATTAATGTAGGCCTGTTACATTCTTATTTTTATTAGGCCTATTAGTTACTTTTATTATTATTATTTTATTATTAACCCATTTAAGTCCACCGGCAACTATAGGTGCCACAGTTTATAGTTGTCATTTTCCTTTTGTAAGTATTTTTCTAGATGTAATCCATGTTTTATGTCTCAACCACATTCAAGAAAACAACCAAATAAAGGATTTCAAGACAAAAAAAAAAAATAGTATTGCCAAAGCAGTTCCAGCTGGGCTGCTTACAAATAGTCCACATATATATTAACAGAAAGAAAAAGAATAATAGTAATAATAAAAATATATAAAAAGTAAGCATGTAGTGCAAAATTAATTATTGTATGTAAGTGTATAAGTTAGAAATAAAATAAATTAAGATAAAGTATTAGATTTACAGAGGCAAAATATACATTAAGTAATATAATAGAGTAATATGCCATAACATAATCTACGTGTGCTGGAAACATCAGATCATAACTCTCTCAAGCCTTGTTCACTCCCCCAAAGTCTCAGCGACGTGCAGCATCATTTTCATACCATGGACGCTAACATTCTTGCAAATTGTCTAAACTGAATTATATATGTCATGCAGACATTCATATGAGGAGTTTTAACAAGCAAATTAGTCATTCAGAATGAATCGGAATATCAGATAGTTGATGATATGGAAGCAAGTGTATGAATATTTTGAATAAAAAAGGAAAAACGAAAAAAAAGCATCCCTCTGTCATACAGTCATTGTGGTGTGCCACGTGACAAGCATGACGCGTCGCCATAGAAACAACAAGCAGAAACGTTCTAAAAATAACGGTCGCCTAAAAAAACTCACTCTGGTGGGACCGCTAGAATGTTTTAAACTCAACAGTGGAAGGATTAAGACAGCACTTTCTTAATATTAATCACACAGAAACAACAAGGAAATCACTCACTACTAGATTGAATAGCTTTTGTAACTTTAATAAAGATTAATCTTTCATTTATACAGTAAAATATGCAATGCTATTTTACATTTGATTACTTTATTAAATTTCTGTAAAAACAAATGACCTACCTAAAAAACCTGAAAATCACTCTTTATTTTTTCTTTACTCTGTTGTATTTATTTATGCTGTTGCTTGTAGTTAGATAGATTATTCGTATTTTTTTTTTTTTATTTGACAGTATAGTTTTCCCCGAAACATAGCACATATTTTGAGAGTCATACTTAACACAATACTGTCATATCTCCAAAAATCTCTAGATTCAGTATATTTCAAAAAGAAAAAGAAAGAAGGGAGCAAAACTGCAAATTTGTTCATATGCATAGATTATTATCAACTTCCAAAAAAAAAAAAAAAAAAAAATTGTGGCTGGAAGAGGCACACAGCAGTTTGTTTACTGTTTTTTTCCATCTGGTGAGGTCAGATCCGTATGGTGTAGGAGTCAGAATGAGTGACATATCGAACCCAACGTTGTGACAGTCCTGTCTGAGTTGGAGAGAGCCGGAGGAAGCGGATCTGAAGGCCAGTGCAGGTTTGTTTGGGCAGTTCAAATGACATACTGACAGGGCCGACCTCCAGCAAAGAGGCGGAGCTTAGACCAGGAACATCCACCTGTGGGATCAGAATTTACATCATCAGTGATGGATAACGTGAACTGCGTCAAGCAAATGACCGTAAAATAACATCACCTTGAACAGAGCTGACAACTGCGCTCCACCTGGGAAACGTGGGATCTCCCAGAGCAGGGCTTTGTTCTTCGGCTGCAGTTCAGCAGTCTGGTCAGGGCTACTGAGCTCCTGAGACATACTGTAGAGGATTGAGAGAGGAACTGGGGTTATAGATGCTCCATAAGAATAAATAACACTTATAACCATGCTGTTACATAATATCTGACCTTGTAGAGCCTTTTGGCACAGGAACAGTGATAGAAACATTAAGAGCCGTACTGCAGCAAAAATAAAGAAGAATAGTTGTAATGTAACCGTGTACTCATATTGACAGATCTTTTGATGTATTATGACATTTTAAATACTGTGCAGTATGAACACTGACCTTTTAGGTGGAAGATCACATCTAAGCTTAAGGAAAATCAACACCCTGCAAAGAAAGATTTATTAAAATAATAATCCATGAGAGGATGAGCATTACAGTGATTTTTTACAGTCAAGAGGTGTGTATGCAATTTGATAAAACTACTAATATTGATTAAATAGAGCAATTTATTATCAATAATAAACAATTATTCCATTCTGAAGTGCAATCGGTGTCGCTCATGTTGTCTTTAATGTTCAACTCTCAATAACGAAATGAACTCAATTTAAATTAAATATATATTCATTTGAAATAGAATTTTACTTAACATTAAATGCATTTAAAAATGGATAATTCCACTTTTAAATTTATTAAAAAATTAATTTAAAATTAAGTTTAAATTTCAAGTATGAAAGGATTCTTCGTAGCAATCTGTGTGTATGTGTGTGTGTGTGTTTGTTTATTTTTCTTTCTTGTATATTCATTCATCCTTCATTCTTTAATATCATTTATTTAATTATTCCACTTAAAAATTTGTAATAATCATTAACTATTTATATACACATTTTATTGATTCATTCATTGATCTGTTATATTTTATAATCTACCTATATTATATAATCACAATCAAACAAATGTATACATTATACCTAAAAAATGACAAAACGCATAGATAAGTTTACAGACCTGTTTACATAATCCTTCTCTACAGAGGGGAATAACTGAAATGGTGGTGCACACGGCAGCTCATCACATAACTGATACTGCATCACTGTTTGCTGAAGAAAAAACAACAACATCAATTATCCATGCAGAAATTATTCTAAAGTGCATTTCTGAGTGTGTGGCAGCAATTTACCTCTCCTTGGCTCGGACAAACTTTCAATATTCTGAAAGTATCAAATTCATCCAATTTGACAGCCTGATGAAATCTGCATTCATCTACACGCACAGCTGAACTATAGCCTGAAGAACAGAAGGAAACAGACTTAATCACGGCTGTAATTAAAGATATACATCCTCTAGAGATATATGTGTATTGATCAGTGTTGCATACTCAACCTTTTAGCTGGGACTTTCCAATACTGAGCTCTTCATTCAGTCCAATCCGCATCTCTACAGGATGAACAAAAGAAATATACAATCATAAAAGGGAAGATCATTTCACCGTCTGCATCAACATGGGCTGCAACTCACCTGAACAGGTCGGGAGAAAACATTTTATTCTTATCTCTCCCTGAATATCTGCTTTCATTAAAACTCCCTTTAAAGAAGAGTAGCATGTAAAAGATGTAAGCAATTAGCAGTTTTATTTCAAAACATGGGTCTTTGAGTTGTACTCACCTTGGAGCCAATAACCACAGACAGCCTTTCTATCACATCCACAAAGATCTCATTCTTTCCACCCTGCAGCCAGAAAGAAGGACATTTCATAATAAGTCATAATAATTTCTGAGATCATCAAAGATAACATGTAAAACTGAAGAATCTAAGACAACCCACCTGCTCTCCTCGACTGGACATTATAGGACGACTGGCTGCAACACTAGGGGCCACTTTACTCTGCTGTGTCTCAGCTCCAAACTACAAAATATGGAAATTAAAATGTTTATACTTATCATTAAGATTCATTTGGGTGATTCTCAACCAGGGGGCCAGGACTCACTAAGGGGCCACAGCACATTTCCAAAGAGGGCCGCAAAATGGCTTACAATTACTTCAAATAAGACAAAACAAGATTTACAACTGCTGTAAGCTACAACAACAATTTCAGCTGATTTGACCTAGAATTATATACATAACATAAAATTTATTTCTATACTATTAAAGAACAAGATTTTTCCTGATCTCGGACAATGTAGATATACATGACAGATTATAAATTTGATTTCTAGACTATGAAAAATCATGGCAATTAATAAAATTATATATGTGCATTAATAATCTGTAAAATCTGAAATCAAATCAAATTTATAATAATTAAAAGTCAAAGTGTAAATCATAAAGCACTTATAAAGCACATATTTTAATGACTTATAATTATTTTATTCATTATTTATTATATTGCCACTTCTAGTTTCTAAATAAAAGCAAGTAAACAGAACGTTTGAAAATCAGTAGCTTTGTCATTAGAGCAGAAATATTGGAAACATCTAGACTTTCAGATATTGAAATATTCACATAACTTTGACAGCGGTGAAGTCAAAATGTTTGAGAACCACTGCTTTAAAGTAAAATCAGCTATTATAATGCAGACCACAGCTGTCTGTTTGTTAAACAAAAAAACACTAATATATTTAGAAATATGTTTAATAGGTAGGAAAAAAAGATTACTTACCAAACCAACATTACTTAGATCAAAAAGACTGAAGGGTTTGGATGAAACCGCTTCTGTCTGGATGAAGTTTTTCAGGATGTCAGTTGAGGTCGTCTGTATGTAGCCAAAGTCCTGGTGATCAGAAACACAGAGGTAGAATACATAGAGTTGTGTGCTTTTAAGACTTATTTGTTTGGTGTGACAATAAAAATAAAAAGAAAGAACATTTACCACCATCTCATCCAGCAGCTCATAAATCAGAGCGAAATTCATCCGCACTGATTTCTCTGAAAGACTGCCGCAGTAGTCCTTCGTAAGAGCTGCTAATCTGTGACACATAAAACTGCTGCTTATTATCATGACATCTACACAGATAATAAATAGCTGTAGTATTATTAAAATAAAATATGACATTACTGATCAAACTAAGATTTGTTAACCTGTTGAGGAACTCAATTATGGTGAAGGGGGATGGGTTTGTTTTGGTGGACGCCACCCAGTAAAGCCCACCCTGCCTTACGTGGATGAAATGAAGACCTTTGTGCGACTGCAACAAGATCAACAAATATAAACACAGGCAAAATAATGCACTGGAAGATTATTAAACATCTAAGCCAGACATCAGATCACCCAAAAATCCAAAATTTACCATGACAACCGGAGGTTGATCACCACTAAGAGCTGTGACCATCTCATAGAAGACACTGATGGAGTCTTTACTCTCCTCTCCTCGGACTGACACCAGAATTAAGAAAAACTAATAAGCAAAATATACAGCTTATGTCACGTGACACCGAAACAAACTAAAGGCAGGGCTTCATTATTATGTTATCTTTGTACCAACCAGACATATATAAACAAATAACATCTCACTAATAATCCAGTCGTAAGGATACAGTCTTTATATATGAGATGATCTCCCTTCGATGACAAGATGAAAATCTGACTGATCATTTTCCTCAGCACACACGATTCTTTTTCATATCATTAAAAATTAGTCTGCTTCATTATCCGCCGTCATTTGTATTCTGCAATATGACAAAATAAACCTGTTTAGCTGCTCAAATGTTGTATTATTTCTTCTGTCACGAGTGTAAACAGCCGGTTTGTTCTTCTTCATGAGCCCTCGCGCATTAACCGTGACGTCTCTGCCATCTAGTGAGCTGGAAGATGAACTGCTCCTCGACAACGACACCAAGTAAACATACCCTCAACATATAAAGTGTGGTTTAACATGTGCGAATCAAACTTATATAAATATATAATATTGATTTATTCATGTAGAAGTAATAACAAGTCTAAGAGGAGGACGAAGCCAAATACGTGGATGAAGCACTCAGCGAGGTAAATCATATTCATATCAAACACAATACTGTTAAATAATGTTACTTGTGTCTTCAGATAAAATGTTTAGAACTGAAATCTGAAAACTGGTTGCCTTTGACAAACATTGATCGTAGCTGAATGACTGCACTGAAGGGGGAATGGTTATTTTAACGGTAAAATACTTACGCTATGGTAAAAAAAACAAATACTATTAACTGGTATACTGTAAAATCGATGAAAAACTAATAGCTAGATCTAATGAGACACTGTTAACTGATACTGTTAAATGTACAAAAAATAAATAAATCGAGCAAGTCATCTTATAACTTTCAGAATCCTGAATTTTACAATAAAAGTTTACACTAATCAAAAAAACAAACTACCTTCTTAAATTTTACTTATCACATAACACTAATAAGTTATGTGAACTAGTCAAGTCACGTCACTTTTTTATTGTCACATCACCACAGCACATGTGCCTTGGTGAGTGAAATTCTTGGGAGCGTGCACCAGAAATTGCAGAAACAGTTAACATATAACCATACAGACTTCAGCAGGTGAAAATATGCAATATGCACATACATATAGTCAGTACACACAGTGTACTATTGGACATACTTACAGTTAGCACTACACATTTTACGCAATATGTACATACATACAGTTAGCACTACACATTATACACTATACACAGAATGTACACATTCTACATTATGTAGACATATATACGCATGAAAATATGCTAAGGTGCAACAGAGTGTACGTGGGCTGGATACAGAAATGTTATGGATGTGCATTGGATGGAATCCAGTGGTAGCAGGTAGATTATTGTATTAATAGTTCGTTGTTGAACTGTTAAAGTTAAAGTGCAGTGTGTGGCATACCATATTGTGGAGTATGCTGTAGGGTGTATTAGTTCAGACTGTTCATAAGTCGGATAGCCTGAGGGAAAAAGCTATCCCTCAGTCGGCTAGTGCGGGATCGGATGCTGCGGAGACGTCTTCCTGAGGGCAGTAGAGAGAGCAGTCTGTGGGAAGGATGGCTGGAGTCACTGATGATCCTCCGGGATTTCATTATACACCGCCTGGTGTAGATGTCCTGAAGGGAGGGAAGCTCACCTCCAACAATGTGGCTGGCAGTTCGCATGACCCTTTTCAGAGCTTTACGGTTGCCAGCAGTGCTGTTTCCAAACCAGGCAGTGATGCAGCCCGTCAGGATGCTCTCTACAGTGCAGGTGTAGAATGATCTGAAGATGCTGGGGCTCATTCCAAACTTCCTAAGCCGTCTCAGGAAGAAGAGGCGTTGATGTGCCTTCTTCAGCACTGCATCAGTGTGTGTAGACCAGGTGAGATCTTCACTGATGTTAACACCGAGGAATTTGAAGCTGCTTACCCGCTCCACAGGTGTCTTGTCGATGGAGATGGGTGTGTGTTCTCTGCTCTGTCTCCTGAAATCCACCACCAGCTCTTTGGTCTTGTCGATGTTGAGTGAGAGGTGGTTCTCCTGACACCATTTAGTCAGGGTGCTCACCTTCTCTCTGTAGGCCGTCTCATCGTTGTCGGTGATCAGGCCTATCACCGTTGTGTCATCAGCGAATTTGATGATGACATTGGAGCTGTGTGTGGCTGTACAGTCATGTGTGTACAGGGAGTACAGGAGCGGGCTGAGGACACAGCCCTGAGGAGCACCAGTGTTGAGGGTCAGCGGGGATAAAGTGTTGGGTTTTATGTTACATTTCATGTTGCTTAATTACTGTTTAGTGCATTATTAGTGTCTTGTGTAACCATGATGGTGTTTGTATTTGTGCGTGACACTGTGCACATTATATTATAACAGCATGTGGAAAAAGCTGTAATAGTGACAAATTATGGTTATGGTATAGGTTTTCTTTACCATGTTGTTAAAATGGCCGTCAGAAATGTAGAAAACTGATTTTAGTATTTTGGTATTAACACTATATTTTATTATTGTAACTTTAATTTGTAAAACATTAAATGTTTAGATGAGATTCAGATTAGATTCAACTTTATTGTCATTGCACATGTAAGGTACAAGACAATGAAATGCAGTTAGCATCTAACAAGAAAAGCAGTAAGTACAGTATATACAGTGTCTACAATATGTTACAAATGTACAATAAATATACAAATAAGGCAGTAATATAGACATAATTTACAGATTTTTAAATACTATCAGCATGATATACAGATAGGTGTCCTATGAACATACTATACAGATGGATTATGTAATAAGTGTATGTACACTATAAGCAGAAACTATGAGCATATGAACATCATTTACACTAAATGTTAGAGCTTTAGGTTTATTTTTGCACGGCGTCTCTAAACACAGGGGTGCTTTTGTTATCATCACCTGAACACACACATCTGTGCCATTTTTCAAACCAGACAGAGATGTTGAAAGTATATAGTACTGAAGTATTGACTTCTTTACCCTTTACTAAAAACATGCCTGAGGGATCTGGGCGCGTATTC
Source organism: Cyprinus carpio (assembly GCF_018340385.1). Lineage (NCBI taxonomy): Eukaryota > Metazoa > Chordata > Actinopteri > Cypriniformes > Cyprinidae > Cyprinus > Cyprinus carpio. Next base: position 10,912,324 of record NC_056606.1, on the reverse strand, counting down.
ACAAAACATCTTAAGGTTAAAAGTAGCTCATAACTCGCCGATTTAGGAGAAAATCTTAAAAATAATGGGCGTGTCAATCCTAAATTTAGGACTATTTCACAAAGTGTTTTAACACTAAAACTGGCTCCTAAGTCTGTGAAGCATTAGGAGTAGTGAAGAGGACTTCTACAGTAAGTCAATAAGATTTATCGTCTGTTTGTTTACGTCTTTTATTGATTTTTCTGAACATTTCTGCCATATGCACATGAACTGACAGTCACCACTGATAAGCTACTACTAATATTGTAGAAACTTAATTTTCTGTAAAGTTGCTTTGTAATGATTTGTATCGTAAAAAGCGCTATACAAATAAACTTGAATTGAATTGAATTGAATTTAAACCACAAACTATCCTAAAATGGCTGTTGCCGGCAATCTCCCTCTGAATGTAAACATTTTAGAAACATTTAATGATATTGACCTTTTAAAAAGGTATCACCTTTGGTTTTGGAAGTTATCCCAACTCTAAATTTTCCTTTGACAATATCCTTGTTTTTATTAACTAGTTGGGAAAGAAGTAACAGCTGTTCTTGCGTCCAGTTTTTTATTTTTATTTTTTTATTTTTACGTTTGCATGTATCAGCAATGATTATTCTACTCTGTTAATTAAAAGGCTGTTTACATGCATATTCACTATTTGTTTACGAAAAGCTTACATGTAAGATGTTGACAATTAGCTGAACATATACTTGTTTAATTAGTCACACTTATCTTGCATTTTAAAATCTTTATTTGAATGTGGCAACATTTTTATTTTTTAACCTTTATATATGGCAACATCATGCTCTACAATATTTCTATGAATAAAACTCTGACAGAGACCCCTGCCCTATCAGCCAATCACTGTGTGCATAATTATTAAGCATGCTGACATCATCCATAGCAACAAGGTCAACCCTGCCCTTTCTCTTAGCTTAAGACTTCTCTCTATTCCTTAGTAAAAGTTTGTCTCAGAAGCTTTGTGAATATTTCAAGAGAAAACTCTTAGCTAAGAACTTTTACTGCTGTTTAGGAGAACTCTTAGATAAAATGTTTTGTGAATACGGGCCCAGATTTACAATGTCATATACATACTAAATCCCATAATGCCATAAGATCAATCAAATCAAATGTAGTCGTATATGTTCTGACTTGTTTTCATAATATCTTACTAGTAAAGACTATTAAGGTCGCTGAGATCTTAAAAGAAAAATGCTAGTCATTAGGGAACACATTCAAAATGCCTAAATGTACAAATACATTTTACAAGTCTTTGACCTCTAGTTTCAGATAAACTTTTATTATTATTTGGCCCACAAAGTTGTTTTAAGTCATTTTAAAATGTCTGTAAAAATTAATGGGAGTACAAGAAGGAAGGGGAAGCTTCTTGATCTTCACAACCAATAAAACGTAAGGATGCAATTGCTGGTTTTGAGTCCAGTATTTAAATGCTTTGCCAATTGAAATTCTCCTATCTGAAGAGAAAACAAAGATGAGACAGAAGGTGAGTGATTTTATTTGACTCTCAGTTTTACAAAAATAAATACTTCTATATATTAAAGTATTTGTAATAATTTAATATATAGATTCTTACTGAGATATATAAACTTTATATATATTACTAAGATATATAAAATATTAGGTATTTGAGACCTTATGTCATGTGACTTTATATATATATATATATATATATATATATATATATATATATATATATATATATATATATATATTAATGTTAATATATTTAGCAAAACCCTATAAATGCTATACTATGCTTACTTGGATGGACTTAGGTATATATTCTTTAGATATACAGTAAGACCTTAATTTACATGCATGTTGTTGCCATTAATATAGCAGTGACTCATATGTAGTTAATGTTTTTATATTAACATTGTTGACTAATAAAATAAATGTTAACAGATCAGATTTAATCAGTTAAGTTAATTATTAATGTAAAAAACAAATTTGTTTTCAGGTGATGTCTGTGCTGTGCCTTTATGGAGCTCTGCACTGCTTGGTAATTCTGGCAGGTATGATTATTTACAAAACTTTTCTTTAACAAATCAATATTCAGCTAAACATTTCTTAACTGTTTTTAATATTTCCACAGTGTCGCAGGCAAAATCCTTAGCAAAAGTTTGAAGGTAAAATGGATTAAACTGCTCAATTCATATGGATAGGTTTTATGATGCCTTTATGACCTTGTTGAATCTTTTGAGTTTTTTAAAGATTAAGTAAAATTCTCTTTGGTTTGGAGCAACATGGGGGAAAGTAAATTATGACAGAATTTGCATTTTTGGGTGAACTGTCCCTTTAAGTTATTTCCTCAACAAGCAATATACAGTAGAAATAAAAATAGAAGTGTTGTTCAATAAAATGCACAAAGAAGCTGTATTTTCTTTGTCTCTCTTCCAGCTCTATGAGACCAGCAGCAGATGCCAGCAGATGCGACATCTGGGCCTGTATTCCTAAAGATTCTGAGAATCCTCTCAGAGAGCTCCTAACTTAACCTAAAAATTCCTTGCCAGGAGTTTTAGCTTAGACGTGATTCCAGAACATTTTCAGTGAACTCTGAGCAAGGAATGGATGGAAAATCCTATCTTAGTGAGGAGGTGTGGTTGACCCCGTTGCTAGGTATGAGTCATCATTTAAAAAGCCGTGATTGGTTGATCCTGCAAGTTTGATGAAAATGAACTTTTGGTGATAATGAGCAAAGGATGTACCCTCAAATCAATAAACATAATTATACACTCTAATCTTAGGCAGACTGTAATTGTAAATAATATTTCACGTTCAAGAAAATATCTGGAAAATGAATAGTAAGCTGTAGGGGTTATAGCCTAACATTAGAATCTAAAATATGTGAAAACTTAAGCTCATTACACCCTGTTCAAATAATGATTCGTGTCTTATTTGCTCAGATTAATATCCTAGCTGGCATATTTTGTACTTTCACTCCCATATGGACCCCACTGAAAACAAGATGGCCTATCTCAAGGGGCTGTCCTTAATGAAGTAGAAATTACAGCGTTACAACTCAGTGTGGTCTTAACGAGGGTAACACGGCTCAGCTTTTATCAATGTCTGTGATTGTTGGCTGGTCTATTTATGAAGGCTTGTTAACAAATATCCTACAAACGAACAGAAAATGGAGAAAAAAAAGGAATCGCAAGCCGAACTGGACTGAGGAGCAAGGTTTGTTGCTGGCCCAGTTGGTGAACGAACATAAAGGTATGTTACGAGGAAAATTTGGCCCAACTGTCACTAGCCAAGGCAAGAGGCGCGCCTGGGACACAATATCCCAAACAATCAATGCCCTCTTTCCACTGGTGGTGCGGACAGGCGACGATTGTGAGAAAAGGTGGTATGTGCTGCAGTCCAAGGCAAAAGATGAGATTGCAGCACACAAGCGGGAATCCTCACTCACAGGTGAGCAAAATACTATAGCCTACCACATAATCTGGCAACTTGCTCCTGCTGGCAAAGTTAATTTACATGGCTAAGTACTGTATTCATTGACTGTTTCTTTCTAGGGGGTGGACCACCTGCAAAGCGGCTGTCCCAGGTGGCCGACACTGTCTTTCAAGTCCTGGGACACTCTGAGGTCAGTGTCACCGGGCTGCCAACAGGCATTGACACGTCAATGATGCAGGCCCTTGAAATGCAGCAAAGGTAGGACACAGGGTTATTCATATCAACAGTGTTTATTCATTGCAGAAGCCATTTCATGTGTTATCCATGCTCATTGTATTAAATTAATTTAATCAAAAACAATAATTAAACTAGGCCTATGTATTTCTGTAGCATGGAGCCATCACAAGAACCGGGCCCATCAAGTTTGCCGACAAGATTGCCGCCTGAACCATCTGCAGCTGCTACTCAGGATAGCCCGGCGGATCAAACACCATTCCCATCCGAAGCACCTGCTCCGTCAGCATCCCTGCAGGAGAGAAGATTGCAACTCCCAATTGATGTGTTTGAACAACAAAAAAAGTCCTTTCCCTTCAGGAGGAGTACTACCGCCTTAAAATTGAACACCTAAAAAATAAACCATTTACAGATTGTGTTCTGTGTCTTGCATTTAACAATTGCAGGTGATGTGCAGTAAAACTGTGGTAGTTCTTAATACCATCACAAGTTCTCAAATGACATGGGGCTACAGCTTGCCTTAAATTTAAATTTGTGAAGTTTGCCCTGTAAGGCAGTCCACTCTGGGCTAGGTTCCCCTGTGGAATGTGAATATCTTCTTCACCACCATCCTCATCGTTGTCTTCATCCTCATCCTCATCGCCATCCTCCAGAGGTTCTGCAATTTGTCTAACCTTGCAAATATTGTGTAATATTGCACAGGCTATGATGACTTTGCTGACTTTTTCAGGCCTCAGCCACACCTCTCCGTGGAGAACATAAGCGCCTCTTAAGCTGGCCTATGCCACGCTCCACCACCGCTCTTGTTGTCTTGTGGGCCCTACAATAGAATACAGACCTTTAATTACTTGATGGAAATATTGCACTACTTGGATGCTCTAACATATTGCTTGCATTTCATTTCCATGATTTTTGTATTGTTTGGCTTACCTGTTATAGTTTAATTGGGGCCCTTGGCGTGGCTGGAGGTAGTGCCATGGTTTGCATGGGTAGCCACTGTCCCCTAACAAGTGGCAATTAGCTGGCACATAGCGTCTCTCAAAAAGCTGTCTGATGCCACTCTCGGAGAACATTCTCGCATCATGTGTGGAGCCTGGCCATTTAGCCACAATGTCCAAAATCTTACAGGCCGCATTGAACACTATTTGCACATTGATGCTGTGGAAATTCTTCCTGTTAACAAAGACTGCCTCGTCCTCTGATGGCGCAATTATCTCATGTGTTCCATCAATTACACCCACAATGCCAGGGAATCCTGCAATGTCCATAAATGCCCTTTTATGTGTGTGTAAAGTGCGGGCATCCAGCGGGTATGAAACAAATTGTGTCACAATATTAGGTTGTGACAAAGCTGTCAGTGTTTGGGTGATGACTCTGCTGACGGAGGATTGGGACAGACCCAAGTCATCACTGCTGCATTGTTGCATTTTCCCTGTTGCCAAATACCTCAGGGTTGTGATTACTTTCTTCTCCGGTGTAATAGCGTTGTGGCGTCGAGTTGGTGAAGTAATTGCATCTCTAAGGAGATCCACCACAAACATGATTCCTGCACGATCCAATCTGTAGCGTCTCAATAATTCCCTGTCTTCCAGTGTTTGCAGGACATCTCTCCTGCCTCCTCTGTTGGCCATTTTGTGCAGCTGCTTAGGGGAACTCCTAAGCCACTAAAAGTCCTCTTCCCTGCTCTTAGCAGATCTCGCCTTAGGAGCCCTTTTAAGGGCTAGGAATCTTGAGGAATAGCTTTTATATTAACTGGGATTTTCGTGTCACTTTTTAGGGGAAATTCTAAGAAAACGTCCTGACTCTGAGAATTTTCTTAGAATTTGGCTGCTAGGAGCCACTTTTTGCACAAAAATTCTTTAGGGATACGGGCCCTGGAGCTCATGTATGGCCCTGATGCATACAAATACCAGAATACCCTCAGCCTCCAGCTAAAGTCGACGCCTCCACCTACAACCCAGCCTCCACCCCCTACTTTACCACCTGTCTCCAAGATGGATGTTATACCTATGTAGTTCAAAAGACCCCCAATGCAAGCCACATATTGAGTATCTTCGCACTAGTGGTAAACCTGTACTTTGCTATCCACATTACCACCCAATCTGGAAACTCAGCCCTGTCCAGAAGTTGCTCTCTCCACCAAAAAGCATCTTAATAGTTTACTCCTACATTCACGTTTTCTTATCAAAAGGATGTATAATTTATAAGATAAAGTACACATTACATATAAGATATATTAGAGTTAAACCATGGCCTTATTTATAATATGTAGCTAGATTTGTATTCTTTAAACAAAACAAATCTTGAGGCCAGAATAAAGCATATGGTCACATAAAAACTACTTTGGTTTGTTTATCTGATTGATATTATTGTTTCATATGAATTTATCCCAGAAGAACGTATGTGGGCACACTGACACCACCAGGTAATATAAAGAAAATGATTATTGAAAGCAAATTATTTCATCACATTAGTCTATGGCTAAGCGTTCATCACGACGAATGAGAAGACTATTCGTTTCTATAGCATTTTTTTGCTGGCCGCATAGGGTAGCGTGGCCGAGCGGTCTAAGGCGCTGGATTTAGGCTCCAGTCTCTCTGGAGGCGTGGGTTCGAATCCCACCGCTGCCAAATTTGTTTTCAAATTATTTACAATTGAGAAACTATCACGTCACTAAAACGTTCTTTTAAATTTCCGGCTGTATCAAAGAGCACATAACTTCAACATTTATCTTTAGCTATTATCTTTAGATATGTCTTCAGAAATATAGCTTCCAATGTGTAACTTGCACCTGGTCATCTTTTTCACAAAATCCATCACTGAACTCTTAATTTAGTTTTTTTTATCAGTCGTACTTGTACAAGAATCACGATTTGCGAATTTCAAAAGGCACCGCTGGGATTCGAACCCAGGATCTCCTGTTTACTAGACAGGCGCTTTAACCAACTAAGCCACGGCGCCAGCGATTACTTCCTTAAAATGTAATTTTTTGGAATACACACAATGATCATTTGTCATGGACAAACGCAAGTTATCAGAAGAACATAGCATTTTTTTGTGTGTGTGTAGAGAAAACGGATTTTCCATCCTTTGCAAAATCATCTGCTGAAGTCTATTGGAGATATAAATATTCATACATGCGTAAAACTAGGGTTGCAGACGTACAGTCAAATTGCTCTCGAGTGTTCATGGACCTGCTTTGCCATCCCAGTATGGCGGACAGCTTACGAACGAATAGCGGCCCGTAGAAATAGCTGTTAATAGGGAATCGACCTATACATATCTATGGCATCTACCTATAGACCCTTTTCTGTTAGTAAACATAGTGACGTTTTTCTGTGGGCGGAGCTTAGGTGGAGGAGTTAGGTATAAACGGTATGGCAAGCCGTTTTAACATAAAACTTTGGTTTGGCTATCCATAAAATATAATTCAGATAGGTTAGTTACAGTTGTATTTTTGGCAAGTCATAATTATAATTTGATTAGTCAGAATAGTAATTAAAGATATCTGCAATTATAATTGGACTAGTAAGAAATCTGATTTGAGATATCTGTAAATACTTTATGACTAGTCAAAACCCCATTTGAGAAATCTGTAATGAGATCATAGATATCCTTAATTGATGCATCACACATATGCAAAAGTAATTTTAAGTAAAAAAAACATCTCTAATTTAGTTTCGACTAGCCACAATTATATTGAAAAATATAAAATCTGCTGTTGTGTAACGTGAGACTAAATTTACTCAGCTCCTCCCCCACACCAGAGTTCCCCCCCTGCCTAATGCTTAGTGCTAACTGCTAACAAAAGTAGTCTGCTTTTGTTGTCATCGAGAGAAAAGCTACTGGCTGAATTACTTTTAGGGGTTATTAAATAATATCTGGATGCATTCATATGGTAAAAGGTCTCCCGCATGCATGTATGTAGCACTGTGTGAATTTAAATCATGCAAGAAAACGGACAAGCTGGAGTGTAATGTTCAATAAAGAGAACCGCAAACTGCTCTTCTGAATTTATTTATTGTATAAAAAGAAAAGAAAAATAAAAAACAAAGTAAACCAAAAACAAAAAAAAAAAAAAAAAAAAAAAAACAAATAAATAAAAATAAATAAACGAGTGATGGACAAGAATAATGCTTCAGAATCAAGACAGACCCAATCAAAAAGGTGAAGCCTGTTTTAAAAAAAGATTAACAATACAAGGTAAAAGTTTAAATTGCATTAACGTGTACATTGTGTGTAGATTGAGTGTTCTCTGCATACTTTATAACACTTTTACATGTTCACCAGCTACATTTTTATTTTTAATTACTTGGGTATAAGGCCGTTTAAAAGGAAGATAACAGTTTCCAAGGTAGGATTGGTTTATAAAAAAATTAAAGATAATTGCAGATATCTACATTGAAATTTAAAGAGCCAATTGCTAATCGGTAAAGTCAACAGATTACTGCAGCTGCCGTTAGAAGTCCCGGTTGCTATAGAAACAGTCAGCGTTCTGAGATGTGCTCTTAGGACTGTGCATGCACACTGGCTGATCTAGTCTGAAAAATAAGCTCTTTATAACGCTATTTGACCAAAAGTAACAACATTTATGACACAGTTGTTGCCAGATTTCTTTGGTAATTTCAACTATGAAATTTAATCATAAGCTTAGTGAACAGTTTTGGAGAATTTGATGTTTCCCCATTCAAAGAGATAGGAGTTGCACTGGCTTAGTGTATCCCATCATGCATCATGTTGTGGATATAAATCGTGAGACTTTTAAAAGGTCTTTTGTATAATGTTTTAAAGGAAACTTGTAATTGTTTTTCATGATCTGATTTTATTTATGAATTGTGATTGTGTAATTTGTGGTACTGTCTCTGTGATTCTTTTTATGAAACTTTATGTGCTGCCGCCTTGACCAGGTCTCACTGGAAGAAGAGATAGCAATATCTCAATGTGATTTCCTGGTTAAATAAAGGAATAATAATAAAAAATTTCATTTGTGGTGCTTCTAATTTAAGTGATAAAAAGCAGTTGCAAATGTTGTACAAAATAAATATTACCACTACTCATTTTTTCACCAATAAAATGTAAAAACACTGTTTTTCTACCAAATTATATGTAATATTTAATTATTATATTAATATTCAACTTACATTGGAAAGGTTTCCGTGACCTCTCGCGAGATCTCACGATATACAGGTGCTGGTCATATAATTAGAATATCATCAAAAAGTTGATTTATTTCACTAATTCCATTCAAAACGTGAAACTTGTATTTTATATTCATTCATTACACACAGACTGATATATTTTAAATGTTTATTTCTTTTAATTTTGATGATTATAACTGACAACTAAGGAAAATCCCAAATTCAGTATCTCAGAAAATTAGAATATTGTGAAAAGGTTCAATATTGAAGACGCCTGGTGCCACACTCTAATCAGCTAATTAACTCAAAACACCTGCAAAGGCCTTTAAATGGTCTCTCAGTCTAGTTCTGTAGGCTACACAATCATGGGGAAGACTGCTAACTTGACAGTTGTCCAAAAGACGACCATTGACACCTTGCACAAGGAGGGCAAGACACAAAAGATCATTGCAAAAGAGGCTGGCTGTTCACAGAGCTCTGTGTCCAAGCACATTAATAGAGAGGGAAGAGAAGGAAAAGATGTGGTAGAAAAAAGTATACAAGCAATAGGTATAACCGCACCCTGGAGAGGATTGTGAAACAAAACCCATTCAAAAATGTGGGGGAGATTCACAAAGAGTAGACTGCAGCTGGAGTCAGTGCTTCAAGAACCACTACGCACAGACGTATACAAGACATGGGTTTCAGCTGTCGCATTCCTTGTGTCAAGCCACTCTTTAACAACAGACAGCATCAGAAGCGTCTCGCTTCAAAAAGGACTGGACTGCTGCTGAGTGGTCCAAAGTTATGTTCTCTGATGAAAGTAAATTTTGCATTTCCTTTGAAAATCAGGGTCCCAGAGTCTGCAGGAAGAGAGGAGAGTCACACAATCTACGTTGCTTGAGGCCCAACGTAAAGTTTCCACAGTCAGTGATGGTTTGGGGTGCCATGTCATCTGCTGGTGTTGGTCCAGTGTGTTTTCTGAGGTCCAAGGTTAACGCAGCCGTATACCAGGAAGTTTTAGAGTACTTCATGCTTCCTGCTGCTGACCAACTTTATGGAGATGCAGATTTCATTTTCCAGCAGGACTTGGCACCTGCACACAGTGCCATAAGCTACCAGTACCTGGTTTAAGGACCATGGTATCCCTGTTCTTAATTGGCCAGCAAACTCGCCTGACCTTAACCCCATAGAAAATCTATGTGGTATACTGAAGAGTAAGATGCGATATGCCAGACCCAAGAATGCAGAAGAGCTGAAGGCCACTATCAGAGCAACCTGGGCTTTCATAACACCTGAGCAGTGCCACAGACTGATCGACTCCATGCCACGCCGCATTGCTGCAGTAATTCAGGCAAAAGGAGCCCCAACTAAGTATTGAGTGCTGTACATGCTCATACTTTTCATGTGGTTATACTTTTCAGTTGGCCAAGATTTCTAAAAATCCTTTCTTTGTATTGGTCTTAAGTAATATTCTAATTTTCTGAGATACTGAATTTGGGATTTTCCTTAGTTGTCAGTTATAGACATCAAAATTAAAAGAAATAAACATTTGAAATATATCAGTCTGTGTGTAATGAATGAATATAATATACAAGTTTCACTTTTTGATTGGAATTAGTGAAATAAATCAACTTTTTGATGATATTCTAATTATATGACCAGCATCTGTATATTGTGAGATCTCGCAAGAGGTCACGGAAACCTTTCCAATGTAAGTTGAATATTAATATAATAATTAAATATTACATATAATTTGGTAGAAAAACAGTGTTTTTACATTTTATTGGTGAAAAGATGAGTAGTGGTAATACTTGTTTTGTACACCATTTGCAACTGCTTTTTATCACTTAAATTAGAAGCACCACAAATGAAAATTTTTATTATTATTCCTTTATTTAAGCAGGAAATCACATTGAGATATTGCTTTCTCTTCTTCCAGTGAGACCTGGTCAAGACGGCAGCACATAAAGTTTCATACAAAAAGAATCACAGAGACAATACCACAAATTACACAATCACAATTCATAAATAAAATCAGATCATGAAAAACAATTACAAGTATCCTTTAAAACATTATACAAAAGACCTTTAAAAATAATCAATGTTGGAAGTGTGTGAAGATTAATTACATTTTGCAATTTATTCCAGGCCCAAGGAGCATAAACGGAGAAACGCATTTACCAAATTTTGACAATACCCTTGGAACTAACCGAATACAGGAACCTGATCTAGTGCAAGGACTATTTATATGGAAAGTTAACAAATTAGAAATATAAGATGGTAATTTACCTAATAGAGCCTTTACGATAAATAAGTATATATGTAACTTTCTCCTTTGATGTAAAGATAACCAATCTAAAGATTCATACAAAATACAATGATGCGTCCTTGACTCTGCGCCAATGACAAAACGTAATGCTGCAGGATAAACAGAATCTAATTTTCTAAGTAAAGAAGTATAAATGGTGATCATTTATCATGTAAGGAATAATTGACTCCGGGCCGTTGAATTATTACAAAAATAATGCACACCCGATGTGGTGATGCAGCATAGACAGTAAAAGAAATGGACACAGCGACCCCATTGGAACTCAATTGAGACAAGTGAAGCCCATTTTTAGCGATTTTTAGCACTTCCGTTTCTGACGCGCAGACTCAAACTAAGCTTGATGACGTCAGCAACCTGTCTGACAGATGTAAATCTTCTAGTAGCTGTGCGTGCAAACTGCCATCGTTAATCTTGCAGAGACGGCGAGCTTGCGCGGGGAGTTATTTGGCGTGAGTGAGCAGGAGTAAGTATTCTGATTAATTATTTTGTATTGTATTTTAAAATGTAACGCCAGTACGCCATATCTCTTGACGTCTCCCCGATTGCCTGCGAGCTTCTCCTCCTGTCTGTACGGTAATTTCTCTACTATGCGACAGAGAGTCGAGTGGTTATCACGCAATCGTTAGCCTATTTTTACAAAAACTGTTTCTACGGGGCCATAATGTAACATAGAAGGTAATGGAGCCCTTTATACATTGTCGTGTATCTTTAGAAATAAATAATGGACAAATTGAGTCTTTAAACACCTCAGATGTAAAGTTATTCGCTGTCAAAGTGACGCCAAAATGAATGGGAGTCAATGGGATGCTAACGCAGGTGAAGTTCTGCTACAAGATGGCGGCACGTGGCCGACTTCAACTTCCGGTCGACTTCCTTGCCCCCTGTGATGCGGCCGCGGCGCGAAGCAGAGTGGCTGTTACACCTCGGGTGTGCATTTTCTAATAATTCAACGGCCCGGAGTCAATTATTCCGCTTATACTACGGTTACCATATCCATATCGATCCGATGATTTATTCAAAGGGATTCGTCCGGTTTTTGTACTTAAATCGCTATTGTGAGTAGGACTATTTCTTCCGCATCTCTTTTGCTAGTACCAAAACGTCGTTTTAAAGCTGGTAACGGAGGCTTGAGACGTTGATAGCATTCTAATGCAGTTATTAATGAAGTTATTAGAAAGAGAGCGAGAGCGACAGAGACACACACACACACACACACACACACACACACACACACACACACACAGAGAGAGAGATTGCGTGAATCAGACTAACGTCCCTCTGTGCGTCTCTAAACACTCTTCTGCTGTAGCATCTCTAGACAGCGCTGTTATTACATCGCTAGTGAGAAATGTCATGTGTCGCCTTAAAGTTGCTACACTGTATAGGCTAACTGATAAAATCGTCACAACACCTTTTTGTGCAAACTGCGTGACCGTTATTACAGTTTTACTATGCGAAGTGATATGGAACTGTAATAATGATTTCCACTGCACACGTCTGTGGTGCATTACGGCTCCGAAGAGGTTTTGTTGCATCCTCCACGCGGTGCCAACTCACACCAGAAGCGGATCAGAAGCGCAGCGGTAGGATTCGCGAGACCACGTGATTTGCCTGTCCAACATTGTTTTTCTTAATTTTTGTGTGTTTTAACATGGTTGGCTAAATATTAATGTTTTGACCTATTTAATTGTTTATTCCACTCCTACAACTCCTGCAATTAAACTCCACACCATGTCCTTTTTTAATTGTCCTTGTAAAAAGGATCTGTGGTGTCATATAATAATGTGAGGTTTTCAACTTTGAGGAAGAACCTCTCGTCATCTATTTCTGGCCTCCTAGCATGAATATAGTAATGTGAAATACGATTGCGAGTCTGCACAGGGTGTTTATTTTGAAATGTACATGATTTTTTTTACTTCTGTTTTGTATTTGCTGTGCGGTTTGGACGAGCGTGCGTCAAAAATAGACTAGGCGTCTATCTTTAGCGAAGCGGCGCGGAGAGCCGCTTTTGAAAAGTGCCGCGGCGCGTCTGGTGTAAACACAATCATTGACTAGAGTGGCCGCGATCAGCTCCGATGTTCCGGTGAGTTCAGTTCCCCTGTTTCCCCTTCGGCGCGCATGCGTGAAATCCCGACGTCATGATTTCGAAGCGGAAAATGTGTGCTTTATTATCTCAAGCATCAGTTTCTGATGTTATTTCCTACTTTTCATCAACATAAGGTATATTTCGCGTTGTTTGTCAAAAACACAAGTAGAATGTATTGTTTTTGGAGGTTCTGTGGCCGCGTCGGAGCCGTCATGCGCCGCAGACGTGTGCAGTGGAAATCGGGGGTAATGCGGTCAAGAGAGCTGCCTGGAACTACGTTCGCTGTGCGTTTCCCAGAAAATAATTGCACACCTCAGAACGTTCGTTAGCCAATCAGATTCAAGCATTCAATGGCCCCGTAGTATAAAGACAAATAATAATCACACTTTGCACTTTTAATTAATTTTATGCACTTGTTTCGTAATGCTCTATAAGAAATCCAATCAGTAGAATTATTTGATTTCTTTGCCTTGGCCCATGCAACATTTCTCTGTTTTATATAAGTAGAAACGGTGTCAATGAACCAAGGATTATTTTTTACCACTTCTTCTAAATTGTTTAACTGGAGTATTTATCACAGATGGATAAAAATGTTGATCTGAAATAATCCCAGGCCAAATTAACATCTGGTATACATGAAACAACACCCAAATCACTGAGATAAATATCACATAAAAAAGCTTGTTCATTAAAATGCTTAAAAAATCTTTTATAAATAAACTGTGTTGAAGATAGGAGTTTTACAATTTCTCAGGCAGACAACTGCACAGTGATCAAGAATATCATTACAGAAAACTCCAGATGCAGAATATGAGCGTTAGTTAACATTGAGTCCAATAAAGTTGATTTGCTCAAATCCTTTTGATTTAGCTGAGTTGTTGAATTGATCAGCTGTATCAAACGGAGAGAGTCACAAACCTCCTTAAATGAGTCGGAAAATGACGATAACCAATCCCAATTCGAATCGCCAAGTAAAATCAATTCATATTTAGTCCAATCATGAAGAAATTCTGCAAGTAAAGTGCATCCTTCAGAAGATGAATAAAATTATGTCATGTTATAGGGACTACTGAACAGACATTTAGAAATTGATTTAAAAATGCAAAGTATTTAAAATTAAAATTAAAATAAAGCTATGTAAACACTTGCACTTTTACAATACTATAAGTGTGTCCCATCAGGTAATTACTTTATGCTCACTTGAGCACTTGGGCCAAATACAGGAAATACGTCATATAAGTAGTTAAGTGCAAAGACCGCAAGTGTGGGTATTTGGACAAGGCATACCAGAGCCCGTCTACGGAGAGCCTTCCCACTCCCTATTAAGTCCTATTGTACCGAATTTTGGTTGCAGTTCCACCAGAGTTCCACTGGGGGCGATCACCATGAGTGCAAAATGAATGGGAGTCTGTGGGGCTAGACGGCTAAATTTGTCCCTTTCACCCGATTGCCGTTGAGAAATCTCAGATCTGATTGTAGGTTTTGCAAGTTCAACATGGGTTATAGGTTGAAAGCTGAATGAACGAGTACTTATGTCCTTTCGATTTCTTACAGGTTGAGTTGTTGTTGCCCATAACATGCTAGCATTCTGCTAATGAACGCATAACGTATGACGTCATTGACATTTTAAAAGACTTTTTAAAGCAAATAAGTGACTAAACACCCAGCAATGTGTAATTTCTTTGCATCTCATTTCGAATACAGCATTCAAATTACTAGACAAAAAATTATATCCTGAGAAAAGTGGATTTTGAGGGGTATACCATTGACCGCCATTCATTCTGGACTCGTCCTGTGAGCGCCCTCATATTGAATCAGAGTGGAACTGCAACCAGTTCAGAAGCCGGAAGTGTAGTGAGAGTGAATCTTCTCACCATATTAGCATAGACAGTAAAAGAAATGGACACAGCGACCCCGTTGTATTCAACAGAGACAAGTGAAGTCAATTAGAAGCACGCACTTCCTGGGGGTCGAGCGTACTGCGCAGACTCAAACTGAGCTTGATGACGTAAATGTCACGTGAGCAACCTGTCTGACAATTGTAAGTCTTCTAATAGCTGTGCCAAGAGAAATCTGAATCACCCACCAAATCTTGCAGACGTGGTTGAATAATTTTGTCCCGTTGCTTTTATGGTCTCTCTATGGGCTTCTCCCTTGACTTCATGCCTCCACGTCCCCCCAATAGCCTCATAGACAGTAAAAGATTGCCTGCGAGCGTCTCCTCCTGTCCATACGGTAAATTCTCCACTGTGCGACAGAGAGTCGCAGGTTATGACGCAATTGTTAGCCTATTTTTACAAAAACTGCTTCTACGGGGTCGTAACGTAAGATACAAGGTAATGGAGCCTTTTATACTTTTTCGTGTTTCTTTAGAAATAATTAATGGACAAATGGAGTCTTTAAATGCCTCAGATGTAAAGTTATTCACTGTCAAAGTGACGCCAAAATGAATGGGAGTCAATGGAATGCTAACAGCAGGTGGGTATCCGCTAGCCAATGGCGGCGCCCAGGGATGCTTCAATAAAATATGAAACCCTGCCCCCCTGCATATTAGACATTCTCTGGGCATATGTTAACGTAGAACGACAACTTCCTGAAAAGAATTCGACGAGGATGGGATTCGAACCCACGCGTGCAGAGCACAATGGATTAGCAGTCCATCGCCTTAACCACTCGGCCAAAAACAGGGCAAAAGGGACTGCCATGGGTGGGGGAAAGGAAAAAATGAGAAAAAAGGAAGGGGAAAGGGAAAAATGAGGAAAAAATGAAAGGGAAAGTGAAAAATGAAGGAAAAAATGTAAAATTAGTTGGAAAAATTAAATTAATTTATTTTTTAAACCAGTTTTTCACCTTTTCACTTATTTTAACTAACAAATTATAGAAAAGTCACTATTTATACCTATTTTACCTCATCACAAAACAACTCCTTATATTCCTTTTTGTAAAATTGAAAGAATAAAACATTCAAAACATACTTCCACAAATACAATTTATTCCAAAAGCTCAAATATGACATGCATACATAACAATCAGAAGTCAGAAAGAGTTTTATTGCTAAGTATGCTTGTGCATACAAGGAATTTGTTTTAGAGTCACAAGCTTCCAGTGCACAGAGACAGCAAAAACACACAGACAATACAAATAACACGAGAATAATAATACACATGTAAATATAAATAAACAAAAACTGAAAAATAAATTGAAAAATTAGTGTTAGTGTCAGCTGTGATATAGATAGCGTAGGAATGGAATAGAATGAGATGTAGGGATGTACTAGGATATGGGGTGGTAACAAATAAAATATAAGGTTATTGCACGATTGGAGGAGAGGGGGCATTTAACTGTTCATAAGGTAGATTGTCTGGGAAAAGAAACTTCTTGTGCCTGGCTGTTCTGGTATTCAGTGCTCTGTAGCATTGGCCAGATGTCAAAAGTTCAAAAAGGAGCTTGGATATGAAGGATCCAGAGTGATTTTCTAAGCACTTTTCCTCACTCTGGATGTATACAGTTCTTGAAGGGTGGGTAGGGGAGCACCAATAATCCTCTCGGCAGGCCGAAGACCTCAGGTCTGTAGAGGTGCAGTGGTTGGTGTAGAGCAGGGCTGCAACTGTCACACGCATCTCGTCAGTAAAGCCGGTTCTGTTGATTTTCAGACAAAATTGCCTGCGATTATGAATGTGATATTGCATAGCTTGTCAGTGAACTAAAGCTCTGTGTAGGAAATGCTGCTCCATCTGAAAGCACATGATGGAGATTTACTACTAATCAACAAAAGATGTGCCCTAGTGTAGAGGGAGAAGAGCAGTGGGTCCAGCAAGGGTCTGCAGTCATGATGCCCGGGTTATCTTGGGTTTCTTGGGCCGGGGATGATGGTGGAGCGTTTGAAGCAGCCAGGGACTATGCACAGTTCCAGCGATCTGTTGAAGATCTGTGAAACAATAATAATAATTAAAAAAAATTATAAATAAATAAAAAAACATGAAAATAACTCAAGCTACCAAATAGGTTTATTCTAAAAGGTTGTTATCCAGCATCATTTATAAAATACAAAAGAATATAAATAGGAAATATATAAACAAATTGAAATAATTACAAATATATAAAAATCTTAACTACCACAAATAGTTTAATATTAAGAATAGAAATATATACAGGAAAATTACACAAACACACATATTTAAATTTAAAGAACTATAATAACAATACTACTTATAATTACTTATATAATAATAATAAACTTAAAAAATCTGACATTTTATGATTTTTATAAGACATAAATACACATTTAAAGAACTATAGTACTGTTAATATAATACTTACAATAATATTTGCTGCAATATGAAAGGCCACCTCGATTTATATCACAATCTTGCCCAAACATAGCATCTTATATACATATAAATGTTAAATCACAGATTTAAGAATATATTTAGAAAAAAAATACCCGCACACAACTTAATGAAGGAGTTTGAACCCAAATGCTAAAGAGTTAACGTAACGTAGTACTTCTCTTTCATGTTATGTGTTTTATTGTACTTACCTCCACGTTATCCGAAAACGTCAAACTGACTAAAAATATGCTCCGTGTTTAAAGAATAATAAATTCGCCTTAAATTTGATAAACTAGTCATCCGCGCGCTTCCGCTTTTTTGACTGTAATCATGTGGTTTCGCACGTGACTATGTTTTGGCCAATCGCTGTATTGCAACTCTCGACCAATGGCTGTTTTGCTCCGTTCGGACCTGTTAGGAGCTGTTAGGACTTTGTTAGGAGCTGTTAGGTCTTAGACCATTGGATGTTAGGACTTGTGTTAGGAATTAGATCGGAAGTGTTAGGACTTATTCAAAATGTGTTAGGAAGTGTTAGGAAGTGTTCAGCCGTCCGATCGCTGGAAGGTACGGCCAAAAACAGGGCAAAAGAGACTGCCATGGGTGGGGGAAAGGAAAAAATGAGAAAAAAGGAAGGGGAAAGGGAAAAATGAGGAAGGGCAGAAAGGGAAAAAAATGAGGAAAAAAAAAAATGAAAGGGAAAAGTGAAAAAAAATGAAGGAAAAAATGTAAAATTAGTTGGAAAAATTAAATTAATTTATTTTTTTAAACCAGTTTTTCACCTTTTCACGTATTTTAACTAACAAATTATAGAAAAGTCACTATTTATACCTATTTTACCTCATCAAAACAACTCCTTATATTCCTTTTTGTAAAATTGAAAGAATAAAAACATTCAAAACATACTTCCACAAATACAGTTTATTCCAAAAGCTCAAATATTACATGCATACATAATAATCAGAAGTCAGAAAGAGTTTTTATTGCTAAGTATGCTTGTGCATACAAGGAATTTGTTTTAGAGTCACAAGCTTCCAGTGCACAGAGACAGCAACAACACACAGACAATACAAATAACACGAGAATAATAATACACATGTAAATATAAATAAACAAAAACTGAAAAATAAATTGAAAAATTAGTGTTAGTGTCAGCTGTGATATAGATAGCGTAGGAATGGAATAGAATGAGATGTAGGGATGTACTAGGATATGGGGTGGTAACAAATAAAATATAAGGTTATTGCACGATTGGAGAAGAGGGGGCATTTAACTGTTCATAAGCTAGATTGTCTGGGAAAAGAAACTTCTTGTGCCTAGCTGTTCTGGTATTCAGTGCTCTGTAGCATTGGCCAGATGTCAAAAGTTCAAAAAGGAGCTTGGATATGAAGAATCCAGAGTGATTTTCTAAGCACTTTTCCTCACTCTGGATGTATACAGTTCTTGAAGGGTGGGTAGGGGAGCACCAATAATCCTCTCGGCAGGCCGAAGACCTCAGGTCTGTAGAGGTGCAGTGGTTGGTGTACAGCAGGGCTGCAACTGTCACACGCATCTCGTCAGTAAAGCCGGTTCTGTTGATTTTCAGACAAATTGCCTGCGATTATGAATGTGATATTGCATAGCTTGTCAGTGAACTACAGCTCTGTGTAGGAAATGCTGCTCCATCTGAAAGCACATGATGGAGATTTACTACTAATCAACAAAAGATGTGCCCTAGTGTAGAGGGAGAAGAGCAGTGGGTCCAGCAAGGGTCTGCAGTCATGATGCCCGGTTATCTTGGGTTTCTTTGGGCCGGGGATGATGGTGGAGCGTTTGAAGCAGCCAGGGACTATGCACAGTTCCAGCGATCTGTTGAAGATCTGTGAAACATATAATAATATTTTAAAAAAATTATAAATAAATAAAAAAACATGAAAATAACTCAAGCTACCAAATAGGTTTATTCTAAAAGGTTGTTATCCAGCATCATTTATAAAATACAAAAGAATATAAATAGGAAATATATAAACAAATTGAAATAATTACATATATATAAAAATCTTAACTACCACAAATAGTTTAATATTAAGAATAGAAATATATACAGGAAAATTACACAAACACACATATTTAAATTTAAAGAACTATAATAACAATACTACTTATAATTACTTATATAATAATAATAAACTTAAAAAATCTGACATTTTATGATTTTTATAAGACATAAATACACATTTAAAGAACTATACTACTGTTAATATAATACTTACAATAATATTTGCTGCAATATGAAAGGCCACCTCGATTTATATCACAATCTTGCCCAAACATAGCATCTTATATACATATAAATGTTAAATCACAGATTTAAGAATATATTTAGAAAAAAAATACCCGCACACAACTTAATGAAGGAGTTTGAACCCAAATGCTAAAGAGTTAACGTAACGTAGTACTTCTCTTTCATGTTATGTGTTTTATTGTACTTACCTCCACGTTATCCGAAAAACGTCAAACTGACTAAAAATAGGCTCCGTGTTTAAAGAATAATAAATTCGCCTTAAATTTGATAAACTAGTCATCCGCGCGCTTCCGCTTTTTTGACTGTAATCA
Source organism: Cyprinus carpio (assembly GCF_018340385.1). Taxonomy (NCBI): domain Eukaryota; kingdom Metazoa; phylum Chordata; class Actinopteri; order Cypriniformes; family Cyprinidae; genus Cyprinus; species Cyprinus carpio. The sequence continues at coordinate 10,892,194 of NC_056606.1, read as the reverse complement.
TGTGGTTTCGCACGTGACTATGTTTTGGCCAATCGCTGTATTGCAACTCTCGACCAATGGCTGTTTTGCTCCGTTCGGACCTGTTAGGAGCTGTTAGGACTTTGTTAGGAGCTGTTAGGTCTTAGACCATTGGATGTTAGGACTTGTGTTAGGAATTAGATCGGAAGTGTTAGGACTTATTCAAAATGTGTTAGGAAGTGTTAGGAAGTGTTCAGCCGTCCGATCGCTGGAAGGTACGGCCAAAAACAGGGCAAAAGGGACTGACATGGGTGGGGGGAAAGGAAAAAAATGAGGGAAAAAAGAAAAAAGGAAGGGAAAAAAGAAAGGGAAAAAAAAGGAAAAAATGAAAGGGAAAAAAAATGAAAGGGAAAGTGAAAAATGAAGGAAAAAATGTAAAATTAGTGGGAAAAATTAAATTAATTTATTTTTTAAACCAGTTTTTCACCTTTTCACTTATTTTAACTAACAAATTATAGAAAAGTCACTATTTATACCTATTTTACCTCATCACAAAACAACTCCTTATATTCCTTTTTGTAAAATTGAAAGAATAAAACATTCAAAACATACTTCCACAAATACAGTTTATTCCAAAAGCTCAAATATGACATGCATACATAATAATCAGAAGTCAGAAAGAGTTTTATTGCTAAGTATGCTTGTGCATACAAGGAATTTGTTTTAGAGTCACAAGCTTCCAGTGCACAGAGACAGCAACAACACACAGACAATACAAATAACACGAGAATAATAATACACATGTAAATATAAATAAACAAAAACTGAAAAATAAATTGAAAAATTAGTGTTAGTGTCAGCTGTGATATAGATAGCGTAGGAATGGAATAGAATGAGATGTAGGGATGTACTAGGATATGGGGTGGTAACAAATAAAATATAAGGTTATTGCACGATTGGAGGAGAGGGGGCATTTAACTGTTCATAAGGTAGATTGTCTGGGAAAAGAAACTTCTTGTGCCTGGCTGTTCTGGTATTCAGTGCTCTGTAGCATTGGCCAGATGTCAAAAGTTCAAAAAGGAGCTTGGATATGAAGGATCCAGAGTGATTTTCTAAGCACTTTTCCTCACTCTGGATGTATACAGTTCTTGAAGGGTGGGTAGAGGAGCACCAATAATCCTCTCGGCAGGCCGAAGACCTCAGGTCTGTAGAGGTGCAGTGGTTGGTGTAGAGCAGGGCTGCAACCGTCACACGCATCTCGTCAGTAAAGCCGGTTCTGTTGATTTTCAGACAAATTGCCTGCGATTATGAATGTGATATTGCATAGCTTGTCAGTGAACTACAGCTCTGTGTAGGAAATGCTGCTCCATCTGAAAAGCACATGATGGAGATTTACTACTAATCAACAAAAGATGTGCCCCTAGTGTAGAGGGAGAAGAGCAGTGGGTCCAGCAAGGGTCTGCAGTCATGATGCCCGGTTATCTTGGGTTTCTTTGGGCCGGGGATGATGGTGGAGCGTTTGAAGCAGCCAGGGACTACGCACAGTTCCAGCGATCTGTTGAAGATCTGTGAAACAATAATAATAATTTAAAAAAATTATAAATAAATAAAAAAACATGAAAATAACTCAAGCTACCAAATAGGTTTATTCTAAAAGGTTGTTATCCAGCATCATTTATAAAATACAAAAGAATATAAATAGGAAATATATAAACAAATTGAAATAATTACATATATATAAAAATCTTAACTACCACAAATAGTTTAATATTAAGAATAGAAATATATACAGGAAAATTACACAAACACACATATTTAAATTTAAAGAACTATAATAACAATACTACTTATAATTACTTATATAATAATAATAAACTTAAAAAATCTGACATTTTATGATTTTTATAAGACATAAATACACATTTAAAGAACTATACTACTGTTAATATAATACTTACAATAATATTTGCTGCAATATGAAAGGCCACCTCGATTTATATCACAATCTTGCCCAAACATAGCATCTTATATACATATAAATGTTAAATCACAGATTTAAGAATATATTTGGAAAAAAATACCGCACACAACTTAATGAAGGAGTTTGAACCCAAATGCTAAAGAGTTAACGTAACGTAGTACTTCTCTTTCACGTTATGTGTTTTATTGTACTTACCTCCACGTTATCCGGAAAACGTCAAACTGACTAAAAATATGCTCCGTGTTTAAAGAATAATAAATTCGCCTTAAATTTGATAAACTAGTCATCCGCGCGCTTCCGCTTTTTTGACTGTAATCATGTGGTTTCGCACGTGACTATGTTTTGGCCAATCGCTGTATTGCAACTCTCGACCAATGGCTGTTTTGCTCCGTTCGGACCTGTTAGGAGCTGTTAGGACTTTGTTAGGAGCTGTTAGGTCTTAGACCATTGGATGTTAGGACTTGTGTTAGGAATTAGATCGGAAGTGTTAGGACTTATTCAAAATGTGTTAGGAAGTGTTAGGAAGTGTTCAGCCGTCCGATCGCTGGAAGGTACGGTCTAAAACAGGGCAAAAGGGACTGCCATGGGTGGGGGAAAGGAAAAAATGAGAAAAAAGGAAGGGGAAAGGGAAAAAAAAAAAAAAGGAAAAAAATAAAGGGAAAGTGAAAAATTAAGGAAAAAATGTAAAATTAGTTGGAAAAATTAAATTAATTTATTTTTTAAACCAGTCTCCTACCCCTTTTCACGTATTTTAACTAACAAATTATAGAAAAGTCACTATTTATACCTATTTTACCTCATCACAAAACAACTCCTTATATTCCTTTTTGTAAAATTGAAAGAATAAAACATTCAAAACATACTTCCACAAATACAGTTTATTCCAAAAGCTCAAATATGACATGCATACATAATAATCAGAAGTCAGAAAGAGTTTTATTGCTAAGTATGCTTGTGCATACAAGGAATTTGTTTTAGAGTCACAAGCTTCCAGTGCACAGAGACAGCAACAACACACAGACAATACAAATAACACGAGAATAATAATACACATGTAAATATAAATAAACAAAAACTGAAAAATACATTGAAAAATTAGTGTTAGTGTCAGCTGTGATATAGATAGCGTAGGAATGGAATAGAATGAGATGTAGGGATGTAATAGGATATGGGGTAGTAACAAATAAAATATAAGGTTATTGCACGATTGGAGGAGAGGGGGCATTTAACTGTTCATAAGGTAGATTGTCTGGGAAAAGAAACTTCTTGTGCCTGGCTGTTCTGGTATTCAGTGCTCTGTAGCATTGGCCAGATGTCAAAAGTTCAAAAAGGAGCTTGGATATCGAGGATCCAGAGTGATTTTCTAAGCACTTTTCCTCACTCTGGATGTATACAGTTCTTGAAGGGTGGGTAGGGGAGCACCAATAATCCTCTCGGCAGGCCGAAGACCTCAGGTCTGTAGAGGTGCAGTGGTTGGTGTAGAGCAGGGCTGCAACTGTCACACGCATCTCGTCAGTAAAGCCGGTTCTGTTGATTTTCAGACAAATTGCCTGCGATTATGAATGTGATATTGCATAGCTTGTCAGTGAACTACAGCTCTGTGTAGGAAATGCTGCTCCATCTGAAAGCACATGATGGAGATTTACTACTAATCAACAAAAGATGTGCCCTAGTGTAGAGGGAGAAGAGCAGTGGGTCCAGCAAGGGTCTGCAGTCATGATGCCCGGTTATCTTGGGTTTCTTTGGGCCGGGGATGATGGTGGAGCGTTTGAAGCAGCCAGGGACTATGCACAGTTCCAGCGATCTGTTGAAGATCTGTGAAACAATAATAATAATTTAAAAAAATTATAAATAAATAAAAAAAACATGAAAATAACTCAAGCTACCAAATAGGTTTATTCTAAAAAGGTTGTTATCCAGCATCATTTATAAAATACAAAAGAATATAAATAGGAAATATATAAACAAATTGAAATAATTACATATATATAAAAATCTTAACTACCACAAATAGTTTAATATTAAGAATAGAAATATATACAGGAAAATTACACAAACACACATATTTAAATTTAAAGAACTATAATAACAATACTACTTATAATTACTTATATAATAATAATAAACTTAAAAAATCTGACATTTTATGATTTTTATAAGACATAAATACACATTTAAAGAACTATACTACTGTTAATATAATACTTACAATAATATTTGCTGCAATATGAAAGGCCACCTCGATTTATATCACAATCTTGCCCAAACATAGCATCTTATATACATATAAATGTTAAATCACAGATTTAAGAATATATTTAGAAAAAAAAATACCCGCACACAACTTAATGAAGGAGTTTGAACCCAAATGCTAAAGAGTTAACGTAACGTAGTACTTCTCTTTCATGTTATGTGTTTTATTGTACTTACCTCCACGTTATCCGAAAACGTCAAACTGACTAAAAATATGCTCCGTGTTTAAAGAATAATAAATTCGCCTTAAATTTGATAAACTAGTCATCCGCGCGCTTCCGCTTTTTTGACTGTAATCATGTGGTTTCGCACGTGACTATGTTTTTGGCCAATCGCTGTATTGCAACTCTCGACCAATGGCTGTTTTGCTCCGTTCGGACCTGTTAGGAGCTGTTAGGACTTTGTTAGGAGCTGTTAGGTCTTAGACCATTGGATGTTAGGACTTGTGTTAGGAATTAGATCGGAAGTGTTAGGACTTATTCAAAATGTGTTCGTCACGTTTAGGAAGTGTTCAGCCGTCCGATCGCTGGAAGGTACCGTCTGAAAGCCACCTTTTCTCGAATCTCAAATACAAGATATAAAATAAAAACGAATAAAATCAACGATTATTTTGTCTAAACATTTAAACGTAAATGTTCTATAATAACCTACAAAAACGAAACCTTACTTCCAACATTATCATACATAAAACAATCGCCTCAATTTAGAACCAATTCTTTCCAAACTCTTCTTACCTTCAATCACCAATCATAAATGAGTTGCAAACCCTAAACAAATACGGTCATTAATCACGTATTCATAGATCCCACTCATCACATCCTGAAAAACTATTTCTAAGATAACAGATAAGCAATAAATCGAATAATGCACTACAACCAAGGTCTCGGAAAGCTTTTGTAAAGCGCGCAAGAATTTTCAATCATGTTTGTGATTCTAACGCGTTCAAAAGAAACACATCAAAGTACACATCACTTATGTAGTCATAGATTCAATGACTTAGTACAAGAGAAGCGTTTTAATTTTATTAACATTCTTGCGTACCCTACAATCCCAATTTAAACAATATAAACTAAATACATCAAATTCAGCTTCGTTTATACCCCATATTAACATGCTGGCGTTCCCTGCAATCCCAATTGTTGGATTTTGAAACCGTTGGCCGTTTCGCTATTTATTCGTGTAACCATAAAATTAATACTTATATAGATCCCATTTCAGGTTTTCTTTATAGAAAACTGCTAATATGACTCAGGAGGAGTGGCTACTGTTCACCCACAGACGGAAGCTGAGTGAATTTCTCTTACTCGCGAAACGTGTAAATAACAATAATAAAATAAATAATTCCATTTAGACTAATATTAAATTACTGTTTTAGAAATGGTAATACAAAGTCTCCTTGAATTCGTGGTTTACACGTCGCATTCATTTTGTGTTATGGTAAAGTTTTTCTTGTTGGCAGAGAGATCTGAATCTCTCTGAGATATGAATACTACATGCATATAGCGACATCTAGTGGTTTAAGTCATTATGTCTTAAACTCTAAAAGTGTATATTTCTAAATAAATTATATTGTATTTTCTTTTTAAAATAGAACGGTTTTGTCACTTTGATGATAAGTATAATACAATATGTGATTAATAAACTTCAGTAGTTTAATAAATAATGAAAGAATAAAACTTTCTTTATAGATGATGTACTGTATAAACCTAAATATGTCCTGAATATAAACCTATATAATATGTCTGAATATAAACCAAGTTTTTTAGGATATAGAGCAGCTGCGATATACACCACATATTTTTTAAATTTTCAGGAGTACACGTATTCTCAATGGTAGCGTGGCCGAGCGGTCTAAGGCGCTGGATTAAGGCTCCAGTCTCTTCGGGGGCGTGGGTTCGAATCCCACCGCTGCCAATCACTTTTTCCCTTTATACTATTACCTTTTGATGTCATACGTTACAAAGTGTAACACGTAAGGCAGCATGAGTAGACACACAATATTTATTTATTCTAGTGCTAAAAGTATTACGAAATTGTATTATCAGCACAGGTGCTATCAGGATTCATTAGAATAGCACTGCTCCAGAAATCTAAATGTTTTCATATTTCCCATGATGAAAACTAACAAGTAAGCTTAGGCAGCCTGTGAAGCCCATTCATCCCTTCATAGACCGCCATTTTGTTTGTTTCAGCAATCCTTACTTATAAACAAATTAACCACAAGGCATTTTGTGCAAATAATACAATCCATGAACCCCACCCCACGTCCTCTTACATATACTGCTGAAAGTGTTCCACACGGATAGTCTAAATCTGCCCTGTCCCGTATGGTCATACTGTCAACAAGCAATGTATCCTCCATCTCCTAACTCTCTCATGGTCACTGCTTCCAGCCAGCTTCCCGGATGACGAGTGACGTCAACGAGCCATCTTTGTTCGCCTAATCCGAGCATCTATTTTTTATGTGTACATAGTGACAGAAGAGAGTTGCAGCAGAGCGCTCTTATTATAAAGGCAATAATAGCGAGGCACGGCACACCGCAGGAAATAAATAAATACAAACCTTTAAGGATACCTCTTTTCTGGAATAACCCGGAGAGTGCATTATTTATCCCGGAGACGGGGAGAAACACCTGAAGCAGCGCGGTCAGCCACACATTTCTTGTAGACGCACACAAAACCCGCTTCAAAATGTGAGTACGCTTTAATTTAAATTAATTTTCGTAATCTAGTTTTGAATGACGTTTTAGAACCTCTTTCTTTGCTGCCACTTGTTAATAGAACGTGGTTTACAAATAATACTATGCACGCACAAAATAATCTTATTCCTTATTACTGTAGCCTATGTTTATATCTGATTGTACATACGCATAATTCCACAACTATTGCGTATTTCCATTGAATTCTGACGAGCGCACTTGCTATATAATCGTCTATAAATAGGCTCCTAATGCCCAATGATTTTCCATTTTAGTTGCTACCGCTGACATACAGAATTAGCATCTATACAATAAATTTCTGTACGGGAACGAGTTTATTTATAATATAGACGTGTTTCGCTTTATTCTCGTGTGTGAGCAGCAGCGATAGAATCTCGCCTAGACACCGGATTGGACTGGTTTGGCTGGAATTGGTCGCGCGCTTTTAGAATGAAAATAATTTATGAATTGATATTATGTAGGCTATTGCAATAAATGTATTTGTCCACCCAAATCCCTGTCCTTGTGATAATTTCGATGTCAATTCAAAAACCCATGGGATTTGTCTCAAATAGCCCAAGGCCCACTGTATTTCAACCCTGGCCTTATATCAGTTTTAACAAATTGACATTTACATAATGATGTTGAAAAATATACTAAACTTGGTATAAAAAAATAAAATAAATCCCTTCCGCAGGCTGTAAACTAGAGGCGTGATATTTCACGCGAGTCGTGGGGGTTGGTAACGGACCGTCACGTGTTTCAGGCAAAGAGGGCGATGCAATTTGTTACATTTTCCAATTATATTATTCTCTAACCCATTCAACACGTTTCTATGGAACCAGGCCTTGATATTCACTGATATTTGGTTAGACTAAAGCCAAATGGCTGGCACAAAGGGCGCAGGTGTTCCTCTGCAGGAAAGATGGCCGTGTATACTAGTATTTTCTAGACACGCTCGTTCAACTGTTTTTAATAATCAAGGCTGTAAATCGCGCGCAGCTTCAATAATATGTCCTTATTACCTCCTCTATTGTATACTTATATTAAAGCATCACTGGACCTGGAGTGTGATATTTTGACATGACCAATCTGCTGTTTTAAGGTTCTAGCTTACATAAAAAAAGATTTGTATCAATTAGTGACAAATGTAAACATCTGGTCCAGTTAAATGATACAATGTCTGTTGATTGTGACGCAACAATGACAGAGACTCACACATGCTTATTGAAGGTCTTGTGTGGGGGTGGGGATGTTGTCCCTATCATTCATATGACCCTGTCTTTACCAGTCGAGTAGAAGAAACAGTCCAGAAACAATTTATTTAACCTCATATTAGTGTAAAATTCAGTAGATATACATTGGTTTTTCGTTTATTCATTTGGAATTTGTCAGGTGGCATCTGAAAAATAGCCTTGCATAACCAGGCCCTAAGAGCACAGGACAAATGTTTGGTGTGTCATTTAATCAAATTCATTTTGGTGAACTGACACACATTTACTTTAAAGGGGAAATTTAGCATCAGTGCAGCTATTAGTCTTGATGATGATAAAACTACTACAATATTGGCTACACCCAAATTTTTTCTTCAGATAATTTAGTATTAAATCATGTGCTCAGACTGTTTCCTCTTAAAGCCTGTTTCTGCTTCTTATGCTTGGATGATAGATAGATAGATAGATAGATAGATAGATAGATAGATAGATAGTGTAAATACATTTCACACAAATATATTTAATTTTACAATAATATTACATTTCTGTTTGTTTATAGTTTAATGTATTAAAGTCAAACTGAAACAAAGAATTGTGTATTTTAGAAGTGAAAATAAAAATGAGTTGCAAAAATGATACGATTATGTTCTGACTATAAGAATGATACACATCACTCAAAGCAAAGTGCAAATCAATCTTTTCGTGTCAGTGAAGGTGAGAGGAGCCAAGACATTCTAGGGTTACTATTATGCATAAAAAAACTTTATGCAGCATTGATAGGAACACAGAGTTAAAAATATATATAAAAAAAAATCAACCCTCACTGCATTTCAAAATTGTTACTTCTTTTTGTAAAATATAACATCAAATTTGTATATTAATGCTTTGAGTATTACAACATCATTATTGTAATTTTTTATAGCATTTGAATTTTTAATTTAGTGCAATATTTTCCCATTGCAACATTTTATTGTCATTTTCACTAGCAACTGCAGCTGGATTTATATTGTATACCTAAACCTAACTTCACATCCTTTCCACCGGTCACTATTGTGACCATCAACATGTTTACACATTCTATGACCACATTCAACAAAACTAAATATATGTGAATGCATATATTAATACTAGACACCCTACAGATCATGTGTACCAGAAATCTTTGTCATATATTTATCTTAAGACACTTTACTAGCCTTTAGTTTTGGATCTTTGATGCAGTCATCATCTTCTCAAGGTGCAAACAGGAAATAAGCTGCTCTTGTAATGTGACAATTTGCACTAATCATGTGAAACTGCACATATTTAATTGATACCCTTTATTTTTTTCCGTATTAAATATCAGTCAGTAAGGTTTTTAGAGCTTTATAAATGAAAACCTTTTTTACGGTCACTATTGTGACCGGAGGGATTAAATGGGTTAAGGTCTAAATATAGACTATTGTAAATGAGAAGGAGCGGAAGTAAATGAGAATGAAAAAAAGGTTGGTAAATAAGAATAAAAATATGGTAAGCTTTACTCTTAGCTCATTTACTAGTAGGAAAATAGAAAAAAGTATTTCCTTTCTTACTAAACAGGGATTATATCCAGGGATCCTTCAGAGGTGACCTTTATACAGAGTTTTGTCTTCCTCTGGTGGCTGAGATTGGCATTAGCAAGGAGACTTTTTCAGAAATCCATGTTTACTTATCATTTCTGTTAGTTAAATTAAAATGCATTTAATTTTGTTTCACAACAGTCTTTACAAAAGACAAAACTGTAAGCGACCGAGTGAACAGCTACAGTACATTTAACTAAATAATGTATTTTTATTTTCATGCAAAAACTAGTCATGAAATGGCGGTAACAATATGTGATTGTCTGCTGGTATGATGATTATGACAAATCAAAGTAGTGAATTTGAATTGTAATCACAATTTGAAAACAATAAGACATGCAAGCAATACTACTATTTTTAGTAATTTAGGACAATACTAACAAACATCCCTCGTATATAGATTCTGTAAGTCACACTGTACTAATAATACACCCCAGTGATACTGAAGTATTGACAGATGCTTGTATGTTGGTTTGCAGGTCAGCCCCTGCCGGTGCCCCCGCCCCAGAAGGAGGTAACCAGCCTCCCCCTAACCTCACCAGCAACCGTCGCTTACAGCAGACACAGGCTCAGGTGGATGAGGTGAGCGAACCCCCCGAACTCTTTGTCTTTTTCAGTACACTTTGTCATTTTCAGAACACACGTTTATGACACAGTTTACTAAGAGTCACCTTCGTCGTTCCTCAGGTGGTGGATATTATGCGTGTGAACGTAGACAAGGTTCTGGAGAGGGACCAGAAGCTGTCAGAACTGGATGATCGGGCTGATGCCCTGCAGGCTGGAGCCTCACAGTTCGAGACCAGTGCCGCCAAGCTCAAGAATAAATACTGGTGGAAGAATGCCAAGGTAAACAACACAAAAAGTGCCTCGAGTAAGGCTGAAAAAGGCAATGGATTTTCATAACAACGCATCTACATCAAGCAAACAGCTAACAGTAAATCTCAAATCAGTATACCGCTTTGAAATTAAAGTCCTTTATCATTCATTCAACATCTTTAGCTGTCAGTATAAGTACATGGTGTTATTTGTATTCACAGCTTAAAATTTAAAAATAGTATAAAAACAGTACATTAAAACAAAAAGTAGTTTATAATAACACATTTTTCGATCAATTGTTTGGATGTTGGGTCTTCATAGTCTACTTTTTACAGCTTATCAACTCATTCTGCGTCCTTTTGCCTCTTTTCTTTAGATGATGATTATCCTGGGGGTGATATGCGTGATTGTCCTCATTATAATCATTGGTAAGCAATGACACTATTATTACTGATTTTCAAATGAATATTCTGGGTTAAATACAAAGGGGAAAATATTTTCCGACTCTCAAATGCATAAATGATTAGTTTGTAAAAGGAAATTCATTTTTAAATATGTAATTTGCCACTGGCAAGATAAAACCTGGCTGTCTATGCAGTAGAAAGGGATTTTTTATATATACTGTATATATATATAATCAGTGCTGCATGACTAGTGAATACATAGTGTTGGGTGCTAAAAAGGTAGGGAGCTTCAACCCTCATGCAGCACTGGGCACAAGCTGACTGTCTGTAGGTGGGGATATACAAATGTATAAATACAATCTGCAATTTTAACAAAAGCCCTAGAGCTGTCAAAATCTGCCATCCAGTGGATTTTAGCTGACAAGTAAACCATGAGATCTGAGTGCAGTTAACTTAAGGAAAGACAATGTTCTTCTGCATACTACTGACATTGTAAAAATACAAAGCTGGTTGAAAATCTGTGAATTTTGACTTTAAGCGAGCAGGTTTTCAGGGGCTAATCGATGTAAATAAACAATTATAAGTTAATTTCTGACTATTTTACAGGTTTTAGTGGAAACTGTTGGTAAATTACACTCACATCTTCACTAATCTAATGCTGTGGTATATGGTCTAGCCGCAAAACATCAAATATTTTAATGCTTCCGACGCTTAAATTACATTAGAAAATTAGGCATACACATTTGATCAAACTCCACGCCTCTCCCATACTATTCTCCGTTAGAAATGAATGACTTCTGGTCTGTCCTTTGTCTTGGATAGTGAAAAGGTGGCTAAAGTAGAAAATACTTAAGAGCAACTCCTTATAAGATTATATTTCATATTACGTACTTTCTTGAATATTGACGATAAATCTGATCTGCTTCTCTTCACAGTGTACTTCAGCACCTAAAGAGCGACGTTCCTACCCCACTCTGAGCTCATGAACGCCCAATTCCAAGCCACAGAAAAATCCCTCCCAAAAAAAGATGAGAAAACGACTTCTCACAACAATCGATTTATTTGCCCTCAAAGAGTCTAAACCCGGCCCTTCCTGAGCCCCCGTGCCCCCTGCCTCCACTGCCTCACAGCTGGGGCCCTGTCACTCCTCGTTCGTCCTGTCCGTGAGTGTGCGCCCATGTCTCCTCTGTAAATACCTCCGGCTTTTCTGAAATACTGTTCATACTCCAAACTCCTGATTACTTGTGACAACCGATAAAAAAGAAACCACAACTCTCAGAATACGATAAGATTATACAGTATATATTCCAACTGTTCTTTGTAGAGTTTTATTCTGATATAATGGTTTTTGTAGTTTGTGTGTGAGTGTGCATTTGTATATTTTTTTAAAGTTTAGTAAGACTTATTTTGCTTCAGGTTTAAACTACTGCCTCTTAATCTGGGTGTTTGAATCTTGCATGCTCTATTTCACTCTTTCTTGCTCACTGAGTATTGGTGTATTTTTGCACAAGCGATAGACTCCCTTAACTGAGGTACTAAAATCAATATCCCGAATTTGTTCTTTGTCACATGCACTCTATCTCAGACCTAAATATTTCCCCCTCAACCCCTCTTCTCTTTCTTTTTCTCTCTCTCTCTCTCTCTCTCTCTCTCTCTCTCTCTCACCAATAGTACTTACTCTCTTAGTGAACTGCCACAACAGACTGGACCAATGACTGTAGATGTTTATTTTAATTTAATGTCTTTAGTGTCTTATCTCTTAAACATTCCTTAAAAGCAGTGTAGAATTATGCTGTCTATCAAACAAAGTAAGTGTATTTATCTTCAAGAATTCCAAAATAGGTCTTAAACAACCAGTCAAACTAACGAAGTAATTAATCGCACATGGATCATTTGCACTGTAAGTGATAAAATTCGAAAGCGTTAGTGCTATTCGAACTGCAAATCGGGACTAAATTTCCCAGATTCTTTCTGCTGGTAAAGATTTTGAAGCCCAGAGAGATTCAAGGGTGAAAAGGGGAAACAGTATCATGCACAAAAAGCTTGTTTTCGATGGCGCTTTTGAACTGGGTAGACTGCAGGTGCGAATGGGAGAGAACCACACGCTGTGTTACTTCCTCGCAGCAGAACTACTGCCAAACCGATGCACGAGTTCATCCGTCTTAAAGCACACAGGTTGATACTTCAATGTGAGGTAGTTTTGACAGCTGTGGTTCGCTCTCTTAAATCTAAATACTGCCTTTAATTTAGTCTTTCTTTTAATTTTAGATATAGATTCTATTATATTTTTGTGAGCGAAGCAGGCAGGAAAGGGAGCACGTCGTTTCAGGACTTGATGCTGGTGCCATGTGCACAGCGAGCACCTTTGTGTCCCTCTCTATTATCCACCTCTCTGTGTGCCTGTTTGTTGAGTTCAGCTGTAGTTTACACACTGCCAAGCACCTGAGGGGAAGTTTTTTTCTTATTGTCCTTTGCTTTTTTTCCACCGTGCTCTTCCTGGTTTGCTCTTGTGCTTATATACGCCTCCATCAGCATCACCCTTCAGTCTCATCCGCCCAATCTGTCGACAAAAAGCGAGCCAGGCGTGAGGTGTGCTTCTGCACGTGAACACCCCCCTCCTCCCCTTCACGTTTCCAATTTAGCACCATTAGCGTTTCTTCTTTCACACATGATTCGGTTTCTAGCCACCTGTTGTAGTGTGTGTGTGGAGTATTATGGCTTCATCCTGACAGATTAGGCTGCTTAGGCCTATGCAGGTAAAGAAAGGCTGTTCCCGTGGCAACCTGCTTGCATAAACAGGGGGGAGGGCATAGATTAGCTGATTGATTGTGACAGGGGGCGGGGCTAGATACATTATTCCACTGGTGTGTTTTTACATTCCATATTAAGAAAAGCTTAATGTTTGGAGCAGAATGAACTGTAATATTTTGAACTCTAATAATTTTCATTTATTTTTTCTTCTTTAAAAGGAGATAGCCTTAGTTCATTTCATTTTTTTCCCCATTCCTGCATGCTCATTCACTCCTTTGTCCCACTCACGTTAAGCTTATTTAATGAAAAATGACCAAAGACCATATTATATCTTGCTTATACTGCCAACTGCCATCAAAAACAGGTTAAGGGACAACGTTTCCCCAGATCTCTGGTTTTTAAAAGCTCTCATCCAGCAAAAGGAAACAAGAAATCACCCATCTCTCTTCAGGTCTATGTTTATTTTACTTGAATATTTAGTGGAGGTGATTGCTGACAGGATAAGGAATTTGAAACCACAATCTGATGGATGCATCCCCAGGCCTGATATCGAAACAATAATAGCACAACTTCTCCTTTAGGTCTGTATCTTTAACGTTGAATATAAAACATGGGACTATTTCTTTGTAGCTGTTTAAAGAAGAAAAAAAGACAAAAAAATCTGTATTGTTTCGTGTTGTAGTGTGGGCTTCATCTGGAGGAAGGGGGTCCTTTTTTTAGATTTTACATTTAAGGCATAAACAATCTGGAATTAGAATAAGATGTAGATAATATTAAAATAGATAAACTATTTATTATATTAGGCAAATATAAGGATTTTCTCCCAGGGGTTGTCAACATTTTAAAGGAGTCAGTAACTAACTAATAAACATCATGCACTGGGGTAGGACTCAAACATGATAAATTAATCAAAAAGCGTTTAAGACGCTTCATAAATTGAAAGGATTCTAATAGGGGACAACTACAAATAATGTATGTGTTTCTGTTTTTCTTTGTGTGAGTGTATGAAGACGTTTTCTTTTGTCTTGACACTTACTGTATGTTTTCTTCAAAACCGCGTGGGTCGAGAGGGACGGTGGGAGTAGTTTTGTCATGCCAGCCTGTTAAAGATGCTGTGTCTTCTTTATTGGGAGGGAACCAGTGAAGACACAGAACTTTACTGGCTCAAAGCCACAGTGATTTCTCCATTGCTCACGTCACACAGTTGTTTAGTCTTCAGTTGTTTATTTTAAGTAGAAATAGTTAAGGCTTCACAGTGGTGCTCTGTGGCACAGCTCTGTGTGCTTAGTTAGGAGAGGGTGATTTTTTTTTATAATTTAAGTTTAAATATAAGAACGGTGACCTAAGATATCAAAGTAATACTGGAAAATGAACCCTGCCTTATTAAAGGTTAGCGTGTCAAAAGTTTTTTTCAGAAAGCTTGTACAGACTGGGATATTAACTTTAAATGATTGCTATTCATTCAGAGATGTTTTGAAAGAAAAGTTATGGCGTTTGATTCGTTGTTGAAGGTTTTTGGGACTGAATAAACAGTACAAACAAGCAGAATTTAAGGAGCTGATACCATAGAGCTTCATGGAGGTCTAGAAATGCATTGAACCAAGAGCCAAGTTGCTGTATTAATAATAATTTGTGTTTTATTTGTGTATTTATTTGATTTATGGAGGTTTGTTTGCATGGGAAGGAAAGGTTGAGGATTAGCATTACCCCTGTTTGTCTGGCCCTTTTGGAGGGATTAGGCTGGAGGATCATGGGTAATGCAGTCTTCACAGTTTTATTTTATGTTGTTATTTTATTTTATTTTGTATTTATTTGTGTCATAAGTTATAGTGGACTACATATTAAACAAAACGGAGTACATTGTAACAGGGAACTTTTTTTGGCAACCAGACATACATGAAATCAATTGTAGAGTAAATCTGTCAATGTCTATTATATGGATGAACATCTTGGGAATATATATATATATATATATATATATATATATTGCAAAAAAAAAAAAAAAAAAAAAAAAGACAGTTATGATGACCTGTGTTTATTGTTCCGAGTTAGAAATTAAAATGTGTGTGTGTGTTTGAAAACAATGACAACATAAAAAAATAAATATATATAAAAATCTGTCTGTGTGGATTTTTTTTCAATAAACTATTTGATATAAAATATCAATTTTTTTCTTAATTTTCTGCATTAAGGTTGTGTACTTAAGAACATATAAGCTTTCTCTCTTTTTTTTAGTAAACCATTATAAAACAAGGCCAGTTCCAGCGTTTGGAGAAGATTTTTACACAGAATGAATCCTAAGGAAAAATGTTATACAGTAAAAATACTATTTTTTTTTCAGTAAATAAATATTTTAATTATTTTAAGTAACTATGAGTATCATGGTATGTGTAATAGGCTACCATGGTTACCTAAACATGTTGTATGGTAGAAGTACATTGAGTTAGACGAGTATGCAGTCAGAACAGAATTACTGTATGAGAATGCTTTTATAAAACACTCCAATAAACAATAAGTTAAAGGGATACTCCACCGCAATGCTTTTCATACTTTCCTGGACCTTGACGCTGTTATTTATTTGGCAGTCTATGGGACAGTCACAAGCCTACCGGTTTTCATCCAAAATATCTTAAATTGTGTTCCGAAGATGACCAAAGCTTTTACAGGTTTGAAACGACATGGGGGTAAGTGATTAATGACACAATTTTCATTTTGTGGTGGAGTATCCCTTTAATTTTGATCATTAACTTAAGACACAATATTTCCAGAAATTGTGTATGCCTTAAATCATAATTATGATATAAAAAGTCATAAGACAAAAATATGACAAAAATTTAATTATTTTATGA
The DNA here is from genome assembly GCF_018340385.1 of Cyprinus carpio. Lineage (NCBI taxonomy): Eukaryota > Metazoa > Chordata > Actinopteri > Cypriniformes > Cyprinidae > Cyprinus > Cyprinus carpio. The sequence continues at coordinate 10,875,671 of NC_056606.1, read as the reverse complement.
AATTTTATAATTATTACATAGAAAGTCTAAACTGAATATAGCAAAAATCTAGATGACAAAAAGTCATGAGTTGAAAAATATGACAAAAGTCATAAAAAGTCAAAAAAGGTTGAAATTACGAGACAAAGAGTCAAAATCATGTGTTTTTTATGCATTTTCATGTCATAATCGACTTTTTAATGCCATAACCTCAACTTTTATCTGTTTTAAATCACCTACCGATGCAAATATACAACCTGCAGAAACAGAAAAATACCCAACTATAATGCACAGTCAGGGATATGTACAGTCAGCTGTTTATTAACATAAAATACCATCTTCAGGGTGATTAAAAAAAAAGTTATCACTCGGTCAGGGTTTATGACCGCTGACTATTATCTTGTGCCATGCTATTACCATCTAATGCCACTATTATAAAAGGATGGCACCGCACCGCCCTACATTTTTGAAAGGGATGTCAAAGGCTATTAAATCAGCCTAAACACTGACCAAACGTGAAATTATTAATTAAAAATAATAATAAATTAAAATATCCTTGCATGTACGGTTGCTGTGTTCAAAGCACTGAAAGATCAACACACTTCGTTCACCAATGTGTCCAGCTGTGATCTGCTTGCACCGTTTATTTGAGCAGCAAACGAAGGGAGTACAGCCATGAAACGGATATTATAGCTGGCATGGCCCTCACACGCCCTCATGTGTCAGCGGCAAGTGTGTTAATCAGTGCGTTAGTCTTGTATGGTATCAGCAAAAACACATTATGCGCCTCTATAGCAGGTAATACGGTTTGGAGAAGGGCAAATTAGGTCTCGATGTTCTCTCACGTACACAGTTCAGATGGAGCCTTCGCTTGCTACAACGTGACCAAGGAGCGCCGAGCATCCATAGCCCCGCCCACATGTCCAATAGCAGCGCGAGTTTCTCGTTGATGGGCGGGGTCTACGCGTAGTAGGCGGGGGTAATGACAGTACAGCAGCCAATGAGAAACGGTTTCGGGAGTTGCTGGTTACACGTGAAATTTGTTCCCAAAGCAAGATTGATGATGGTGTCCCGTACACGGGTTAGTATCAGACAAGACCCAAGTTACAGTACTGAACTACAGTGTTGCACATTCGTCGATCCGTATGCAAGCTCTGAAAAGCAGGCTAAACTTTACTTTGGAGCAGCTGGAATATTTTTATAAGGTAAGAAAACCTGTGCTAATAGTTGGATCACTGCTATCATAGTCTTGCACTGTATCTATAAATGACATTTGAATCTGTATTTGTCAATGAAAATCCTTTAAGCCTTTAAGCATCTAGCTTTTAGTCTATATTGTTGTTATTTCACTACAGATCTCTGATCACTGCTAAAATATTATATGGTAATTTTGGGATGTGCTGGATGACCATTGTATATAATGCAATTTGCATCGTCCTTTGCCTGTATTATATTCCAGTATATTTTTGACATGACAACTTTGTTGTCTGTTTGACAGATGTTATGGGAATGTTTCAAAATACATCTCATTTTCAATGTTTGTATGACGTCAGTAATTCCAAAGATCTACAGATAGAGGGCTCGCATTCATCTAAAACTGTATGCACTGCTATTATAGTCAGATCATAAGCAAACAACTAGACTAGTGACTCTCTAAACTAATGAGAAGATTTTTTAAACAAAATAATTTGTAACTTTGTTTCTTTTTTATATATATATAGATGTGTGTGGGTGTATATAAAATATTTTTTATTTTATTTATTTTTATTCTGTTTTCACATGTTTTTCTTACCCTGACAAGTTTCAGTTTTCAGTGCATATACCACATATGCACTGAAAACTGAAACTTTTCAGGGTAAGAAAAACTGATGAAAACAGAAAAAGAAAAAAACAATACATCAGGAGGGGGAATCCTACAATATTTCAGTTTCACGTTGAACAGTTGAAAACAGTTTAGTCACATCTTCCTACACATCTAGTGTTACTCATAAAAGCGTGTATGAATTTTAGGTCTTTATATAGGAGATATATATATATATATATATATATATATATATATATATATATATATATATATATATATATATATATATATATATATATATACATTTTTAAGGTAAAATTCATTTAAATATTTCAGTGACCCTCCCACTTTAAAATGTGTAGATGGCTCTGAACATCAATCATCCTTTAAGGACACTGTATCATAATGACTGTATTAAAACAAGTGAATGTAAATACATCAGTGTGGTTCTTTATTGTCATTATAGGCCAGGATTAAAATGCAACACTATGTGACAGAACTGCTGTATTCACTATCCTCTGTGTGCACTTTGAAATGTTTCATGTCTCTTCAAATCTCCAGGCGTGCAATTGTTGTTTATACTGTTTTTATTATTATTATTTCCCATCAGATTGTTTGCAACTTTAAGGCCTTTTAAGCAGATACATCCAGGACAATCGGACGAAGACCATGTTTTAGCACAGCAGATATTCAGGATAACCAAGGAGTTCCCATGCCCTGCTGTGTCAGAAGGTCCCTTACAGATGCAAAAGACAGATGTGACATATATAGTTATTCTGCTTCATTATGAGTAATGACAACTTCCAAACACCAGTGACCTGTGGCACTCATACAGGGAAGGGAACAGCACATAAGGATGAAGGGGAAACCCACCGCAATGCTTCTCCCGGAATGACCAACAGCCAGTCTGTTTGTCCCAGGCTGGACATCTCGGCAGTGCCCCAGCCGATGCACTCAGATGACACGGATGCCCACTCCAGCGGCAATGACTCGGCCGAGAGGGAGAGCGAAGGACACATGGGACGAGAAGCGTCCACCTGCAGCTCCCACAATGGAAAGGGTTCAACCACAGAGACTACAGAAAGCAAGAGGTATGTGATATTTAAACTCAAATCTGTTTAACATGACTTCTATGCAGTAGGAAGATGGTTTATATTAATATTATAATTAGTCTTTCCAGTGTTTTCAGTATTTATTTATATGTACAATGTACAAATGTGCGAGTGTAAATTTACATTACTGGTCTTTGAACCACTTTAGTCAGCAAAGAGATAAAAAACAATGTGTATGCTCGGTAAGCTTGGTACATTTTGTTCCCGGAAAACCTTTTCTTTTGAAACTGGTTGAGGCGTTGGCATGATGATGCTTCACTTGGGGCAGATTAAAATTACATCATACATGCAGTACTTTTTAGTAACAAGACTGGTATTTGGTCAAGTTCATTTTGAGATTATCGCTTAATAACTGTGCCAGCTCCAAAATGATATATTTTTAGAAATTTTCTTTGCTCAAATCAAATTATTTCATTTTAAAATCTGAAATGTGAAATCCTATATTTTAATAATTCAGTTGTATTAGAAATAGCGGTGGCTAATTTCACCCATTAAAATGTCTCTCCTCAGCTCAAACGGAAACAGTCCCTCTCCTCCTAGCAGCTCGGTTTCGTTCAGTCTGTTGAGTGGCAGCTCGGAGCAGGATCATCCGACATCACAAGCACCCAGCGGTGACCAGCCGGCCCGACTGGAGACCCAGAGAGAGCTGCTGAAGGCCCTGCGTGAGCTAAAGCTCCGTGTGCCACCAGAATGGCGCAGGAAGGGGCGATCAAGCACCCTAGCCTCCTTGCAATACGCACTAAGCTGTGTCAAACAAGTCCGGGGTGAGTAGAAAAACGAAACACAAATTGCATCTCTTTGTACCAGCATGTGTGTGCCAATGACATGGTGTGTTGTGTTTTTTTTGCAGCAAATCAGGAGTACTACCATCAGTGGAGCGTGGAAGAAAGTCATGGGTGTTGTTTGGACCTGTCGTCGTTTACCATCGAAGAGCTAGACAACATTACATCAGAGTACACCCTTCAAAACACGGTATGACTGGACAGGTTACCTAGACTTACACATCAGGTTGTGAGCCTTCAGAAGAATCCAAGGCATTAATTCTTACTCCTTTCTATCTTAGGACACCTTCTCTGTGCGTTCCTAACTTTCATCACGTAAAGTGGTGTACATCTCATCCCAGGCGGCCCCTCTGCTGCGCTGTAAACCTGAGAGGCTGCAGGGAGCAGTTTTTTCGGAGCTGCTCGCACCTCAGGACATCAGCACATTTTACAGCAGCACTGCTCCATGTCACCTGCCGCCGTGGTCCTCCTTCGTAGGCACTAGTATGTGAAAGTTTTTTGACTGTTTGAATAGAGCAACAAAGCAAAGATAAAGAAGCTTTTGTAAATCAGTTACAGATAGCTTTATTTCCCATAAACAGTTATAAAGCTGCCATGCACATGTCTTAGGGGTTTATATTGGCACACTTCAAGATATTTTGATGAGCCATAGTGTTTTATGGGTAAAGTACTGAAATTTTATTGGTCCAAAGTTGTGTCCCACAAAGATGTATTTTATAGGTGCAATATGTAATTTTTATATCATTATTGGTAGCAGATGGTAGCAAAAAATAATTCCAAATACTGCCCCTGTCTTCCATTGTTCTGACAAAAAAGTATTCCCCTTACTTAAAATAATAAAATAAACATTAACTGAGAAAAAGTAAAAGCAAAAAAAAAGTTTACCTTGTAACTGAGAAAAAGTAAAAGCAAAAAAAAAGTTTACCTTGTAAATACTAAAAAAACTAAATTAGGCAAACAAAAAACTAATAAAAAAATACAAAAACACGAAACAAAATTACAAAAACCTAAAATGGAAATGAAAGATAAAGGCTAATTCAAAATATTAATATAAACATAAGGTATATTAAAGATTTTAAAATAACAGCTTGTGATAAAAATAGTAGTAGTACAGAAATTAAATACTGTCTCTTTAAACAGCATGTTCTAATTGGCTGTGATTTTGTTGCTTCACACAACATTTAGCTTTTAGTGACTACTGAAAAATTACTTTGTTTTTTAAGTTAGCCCAAATGTATGCTGGGAAAATGAGTATTTATTAAAGCCTTATTTGTGTCCAGCTTCACAGGTGGAATGTGCCGAGGAAAAGTCGATGTTTTGTCGGATCAGCAGAGGTAGGGACAGCGATGGAGAAGTGAAGTATTACCCCTTCCGTCTCACTCCATATCAGCTGACCCTGAGGGACTCCGACACGTCCCACCCTGAGCCCTGCTGCCTCCTCATCGCTGAGAGAGTTCACTCTGGCTACGAGGGTAAAACAAGACAGTGTCAATGTCAAATGCTTTACCATTATTTTATATAAAAGACATCTTACACAAATATAAAAGAAATCTTACCAACCCCAAACATCTGATTGGTAGTCTACTTTTTGTGTGTTAGAAATCTGAAGCTGTCTCACTGTTATGAAAGCATAATCTTAACACTTAAATAACAAGCATGTTGACAAGAAACTGGTCTGTTTCACTGTTTCATCTAATAAGAATAGATTATAATTGCTTTAAACATTCTTAATTCATCTCTTTAATTGCTGAAAGTAATTTTTGCGTCTCTGTAAATACTTGTCAAACGTGCATATAATTGAAAAATCACCCTTATGTAAGTGTAATATTGACACTAAATTAAGCATACTTTGCCGACTGTTCTGTGTCTGTTCTAATGTTTCCGTATTTTTTTTCTAACAGCACCTCGCATCCCAGCAGACAAGAGAATTTTTACCACCAGTCACACCCCAAACTGTCTGTTCCAAGAGATTGATGAAAGGTTTGCATTTTTGCCTAGAGCTGTCTCATATTTTACTATCTGTGTCTCTTTTGAACAGTTGCATAAACCTCCTTTGCTCTCATTTGCAGGGCAGTGCCATTATTAGGTTACTTGCCTCAGGACTTGGTTGGGAAGCCAGTGCTTATTTACCTGCATCCAGAAGACAGACTCCTGATGGTGGCCATCCACAAAAAAAGTGAGTGGCTCATTCTGAAAACAGGCAAGATTCAATGGTGAATATTTGCCAGAAGAATTCATTGATGTAGTTTCCGTCCTTCCTTCATCAGTTCTCCAGTTTGCAGGGCAGCCGTTTGACCACTCGCCCCTGCGCATGCGTGCACGAAGTGGGGAGTACTTGACCCTCGACACCAGCTGGTCATCCTTTATCAACCCCTGGAGCAGGAAGGTGGCTTTCATAGTGGGACGCCACAAAGTTCGAACGTAAGTGGCTGTACTTCATATAGCAATCAAACAAGCACAAAAAAAAAAAAAAAAAAAAAAATCAACATCTAAGCAACCGCATAGCAACGTCCTGGCAGCCACTGTCATGACATACTCATGAACTAAAACGGATGTCTACTTTTAAGTGGTCGGATTCGGATTATATTACAGATTTGGAGTCACGGATTGGATTGTTTTTTGGATCAGCATGAAAAAAATATTTCATTGTTTATTTCAATATTTCATTGTTCACAGCAAAAACTACTAGACTAACTAAGAAAGTTCAAACATGATTAAAGTCCATTGAAAAGCCAGTAAAGAATAAGAACAATTACACAAATTACAGGTATTGATAAATACAACAACAAAGTTAAAAATGAAATAAGGTTGGTAGTATTAAAGTACAGAAATGTAACAATTAAGTGTAAAATAATACTGTACAGTGTTCACTGTATAAATAAAATATAGATTAATCTTTGTCAAAGCTGTATTTTGTGGTTTGCTTAGCATTGATGAAAACAAGAGGTATTTACAGGATGCTGTCATTTTAAGACCTGACGCACGGATATAATGATACACATCCGATTTCTTTCTCAGCTGTTTTCGTTCACTTAAGACATAACTGACTGTGTTTACCAGAATTATTGTCAAGATGGGTATTTTGTTATTGTTTTATGTGAATGTGTCTGTTCAAACACAAGGAGATGTGAAACAGTTCGGTGTTCATGCGCTGAATCAATTCTCTTTCACCTCTTCTTGCGCTGGAACGGTTTAAAATGGCTTGAGTGTGTAAACACATACAAGTGATAAACTTTCACTCTATTATGGGTAATCTTGCTATTAATCAACGGATCGCATGCGTGCTGAACCGTATGGATAACGCATCAACTACGATCCATTCAGCCTCTAAAATGGTCCTACAAAACTTGTCTACCATCCCTTCCTTTCTGTAGGAGTCCACTGAATGAGGATGTGTTCACTGCCCTGGAGGATGGGGATGTGAGAACCATGTCCCCAGATGTGCCACAGCTGAATGAGCTGATCCACAGGGTCCTGGTGCAGCCTGTTCATGGCAGCAGCTCACAGGGGTACGGTAGCCTAGGCAGCAGTGGCTCGAATGAGCACCAGCACAGCGCCACTTCCTCCTCTGAGAGCAACGGACATGCTTCCGAGGACCAGATCAAGCCCAGGAAAACAGTAAGGGAGTTTATCTTTTTTACAATCCAGATGTACACATAACAGTATTTAACATTACGTAATAAAATAAACAACAACATACACTAACGTGCAATGTGTCAACCTTTCTTTCCTCATTTCTTTCTAGATGACGTTTGAGCAGATTTGTCAAAACATGCACATGGTAAAGGCCAACGGACAGCAGGTCTTCATTGATTCCCGAAACCGTCCGCCAGCTCTCAAACAGAGTAGCTTAGGTAAGCATTATTTATATGTCAATCATAATTACCTGACTTTATCTGTTTAGCCTGGGGTTACATGCATGTTATCACATTTTAAGTGACATGATTTCTGTCAAATATTAGAAGCACTGGCAAATGCCGCAGACACAGCAGAGGCCTCTGCTAGAGAAGGTCTGGCAAGTTTAGCGCTGTCCAGTCCACCCAGGAACGAGCTGCCCATTGTCTACTCATACCAGCAGATCAACTGTCTGGACAGCATCATACGGTGAGTCTCTTCATCTGTGTGCCTGACTGTACCAGTTAAAAGGATTTTTGTGTGCTTTTATTTTTATTTCTCCCATTCTAGCAGCTTGATTAGCTGCTTCAGGTGTGTTTGATTAGGGTTGTAGCTAAACTCTGCAGGGATTTTTAGCCCGCCGAATACCTTGGTCCAAAGCAGTCCAACTTGGGCCAGGGGAGTGGTCATGAACAAAGGCTCTGAGTTTGGAAACTGTTGGCACTGCTTCTCATTTCCTTTTCATATCAAGCTACCAGCTAAAATCAGCTTTTAAAATATTTGAAACAATTTTAATTTAAAATTAGCCTTCAGAGTCCATCAAGTTTGTGATTGCGATACGATGTGAATTCTGTTCTCTTTGTGTGAAATCTATTAAATGCTATGCTAAAGGCTATGCATGCTAACCATCGGCATAATAATAAATACACATTTTTCTTATGAAAATACCAGAGACCGCTGGAAAAACTTAAGCAAATCATATATGATTTTTGTAGGCTATTCATTTGGCTTCTTATTTGTTCTGTCTCTGATGTGTCTTTGTTGATGCATATGTAACAAATTTCATATCCTTTTAAAGAGAAAAAATAAAAATAAAAATAAAAATATATACGGTTTTCAGTCTGTGAGCTCCCTCTGTTGCTTTAGGTAAAAGGATAACAGTAGTGAGACAGCACCGTGCCCAAACATCCTCACATTATATAATTTTGTAGGAAATCAATGTAAATTCTTTCTATTGTGTAATATGTGTATGCTTTTGGACTTAAATGGACTAAGTTGTTTTGTGCATTTCTATAATTACAAATAAACCGAGCATCCACGGTTAAATAAAGTTATGTGTGTTCTCTTTTTATGTAAAATAATTATACATATTAGCTGGATTTAGTGCCACTGATATGCACTTCTGACACAAATTAATAAATTACTGTCACTGTAACATTTTTTTATTATAAATCAGTGGTAAAATATGGATGCTGGACTCTTTTTAAGTCTTTATGCAAGGACTAAACGTCTGCTTCAGTCAAGTTCATTTTGCGATAGTTTTCAGTAATTTTTCCCCTCTCTGGTGAAATGGTGATGTTGTGTGACGTTTTCTTCAGAGAGGCGTGTTAAGGGTGGGATTTTACAGTAGCGCTGGCCCGACAGTGGAAAAAGCGGCTAGTGGGTCCCCAGGAACCAGGTTGAAGACTTTTGATTTATAGGTTGTATGTAAGGTACGTGTATTGGATATGTGGTCTCATTCTTTCACTGTGTTTTTCAGATATCTGGAGAGCTTTAATGTCCCTGGTACAGTGAAGAGGAAGTGTGGCTCATCATCCTGTACAACATCTTCTACCTCTGATGATGATAAACAAAGGGAAGGAGTTGGAGCAACTGAAGGTCAGTAAAAGATTGCTAAAGGATAATGGGATATTAGCCCAAACACATCATATAAGTGTTCATAAAGTCAGAGACAAAGAAGCAGACTTATACAACCAACCACTATTGGTATTCTTTCAGTATCAGCTAATAACTGTGTATGTTCTGTATTTAAATGTATAGAATTAAAGTTCACTCTTCCATTTAGACATAGCAGAGACTCTTGTGGTGACCGAGGGTTCAAAGGTTGTCCCTGCAGCACCAGCGCACCCCCTAACCCCTCTGGCTCTGCACTGTAAGGCTGAAAGTGTTGCCTCGGCCACCTCCCAGTGTAGTTTTAGCAGCACCATTGTTCACGTTGGTGACAAGAAGCCACCTGAATCAGGTCTGAACACTTTTTCCAGGCTAATCTTGTCATTGACCTATATACATGATTTGCCATATATTCAACATATATAGACTCTGCAATCTCAAAGCAAGCAATCTACTCTGTTTGATCTATATCCAGACATTGTTATGATGGAGGAGCCGCCAACCACCCCAACACCTTCCACATCAGCCCCACCCACCTCCATCGCTTCACCCATGCCTGTGAATCCCCAGCAGGCTATGTCCCCCACTGCTGCTGTTCCTGAGAAAGAAAAGGAGAAGGAGAGAAGAAGTGGAGGTAATGCCGGGAAGGGCCTCACAAAGGCGGTGTTATCTGCACATACCCAGCAAGAAGAACAAGCCTTCCTCGACCGTTTCAGAGACATCAGCCATCTGCGGATGGTTCAACCCAGTGGGCCACCACAGCGCAGACACACGTCTACACCTGGCGCAAAAGGTAACAACTTTTTTTTTAATAGGTCTAATTTGTCTGTCTGACTTCTTTTACCTTCACCTTTAATATTTGGCTTGTGCCATCTAGGAGTGAACTGCTCCCAGAACTATCCTTCTGTGGGCAACAGCAGCAGTCATCGGCATGGCAGAGGTGGGAAAAGACGGAAACACCAAGTAGATGGCAACACATCAGACAGTCCCTCCCCCTCTGGACCTAGTCCCTATAGTGGATCCAATCCTGCAGCAGTAAGACCCAACCTCCCCTCAGTCCAGCAGTCTTCCACTTCTTGGCCACCATCTGCGGCATCCCAGACTAGCGGTACTCCCATGATGACCTCCTTTCCCCCAGGCTACATGCCTATGTTCCCCATTTCATCACCTTTCTCAATGCCCCAGATGGGAACAGATCCTTCCTTGCAAGCAGGAGTCCCTAGATTCCCCATGCAAGGCTTTTCTTCAGTGATGCCACCAGTCATGACCTTCATGTTGCCAAACTATATGTTTCCACAACTCGGTTATCCAGGACCACAGTTGAACCCAGCCAACTCGCAGCTCGGTGGGCAATTGCTTGCCCAAATGAACCCCTTGGGTCAGTTCCCTTCCTCTGCTGTTGGTTTACCATCGTTCAGTCCTACAATGGGACAGTTCAATCCACTAGGCTCCCAAATGAATCCTGCCATGCCTACAATGATTCCCCAGCAATTCTACAACCCTAATCCCCTGTACGCTATCCCCAACTCTCAATCAATGCCTGCAGGAAACACCAATACTGTGCCACATGGACAGTCTCGCTCCAGCACACCCCAGTCTATCGGGCAACAGGCTGGTGAAAGAGAAGGGGCAGGATCTCCCCTGTTTCAATCCCGTTGCTCCTCCCCACTCAATCTTTTACAACTTGAGGAATTGCAAAGCAACAGAACAGACACTATGCAACAGACTCCACCCCCAGGGGGTGGAGGAACGCAAGGAGGCGGGACTGTGGTGCAAATTTCCAGCAATCGCTGCAACAGTAAAGATGGCCAACTCAGTGACAGTGTAAGTATTAAGAACCTTTAAAAACTTATTTGTTTTCCATTATCTTGCTGCTTTGCTAACTTTGAGTTAACGTCCTTTAGCCTGAAGTCAATGAGTCCAACCAGGATGCCATGTCGACCTCCAGTGACATGCTGGACCTACTGCTGCAAGAGGACTCCCGCTCGGGCACTGGCTCTGCCGCCTCAGGCTCTGGATCATCAGGATCAGGGTCAGGGTCAGGGTCATTTGGATCTGGTTCGAATGGGTGTAGCACATCTGGAAGCGGCACTAGTGAGTAATTTACTATTAGTAATTTGCTTTATTCTTAAAATCATTCTTTAAGTGTTGATTCTGAAACATAAATGGAGAAATTCAGAAGAATTGTACTGATTGCTTCCATGCATTTTTTTTTTCTTTGGATTTTTGGATCTCAGGGAGCAGCAATACTAGCAAGTACTTTGGAAGCATTGACTCTTCAGAGAATGATCACAATCATAAACCAGCAGCTAAAGATCTGGGAGGGGAACAGTTCATGAAGTTTGTCCTGCAGGACCCCATCTGGCTCCTCATGGCAAACACGGATGACAAAGTCATGATGACATACCAGATTCCTGTCAAGTAAGGCCACAAGCTAATCTCATACTAGCTTAACCTAAATGAATATCGGCTTTGTTTTGAATACAAATCTATCTAAATAAACTTAGTTCTAAGTGTTTAATTTCAACCCTGTTCTGACACATCTTGCCGGTTATGTACAAACAGCAAAAAACATGTCCAAAGACCTTGATTAGTTGCTACTGGTGTAATTAAATGAGATCAAACTAATTCTGAGTTCAAGTCTTTAGTTATGAGTTTGGATATCATAATTACAATGGGATTTTGGTGGGAATTCAATCGACTCGCTGGGCAATTTCATATGCCTAATACAAGTAGACTTGTGTGTAGCACAACTCTGCCAGAAGAGTACATTAATTTATATTTGTGCGTGTATGTGTGTGTGTGTACAGAGACAGAGAATCGGTACTGAAAGAAGACAGAGATGCCCTCAAAGCTGTTCAGAAGCATCAACCTCACTTTACTGAAGAGCAGAAGAAAGAGTTAACGCAGGTCCACCCTTGGTTTCAAACTGGCTGCCTACCAAAGGCTATTAATGTTACAGTAAGTAGCTCTCGATTAAAAAGACACAAAGACACTTTTAGAAAGTAGGTAACAACATTTCACTTCTTGGTAGTTCTTCCCATATTCTGTTGCAGTTCTCACTGTCTTTTAAAAATTTGGTAATTACCCAGAATGCCCTGCAAAAACTCTGTCAACTCTAAATATTTAGACTACTGAACAATATTGATAAAAAGTTCAAAAGACTATTTTACTCAATGTTTTATGCAGAGTATTGTTAGCTTAGCAACATGCTAACACGCAGTAGTGCTATTTTATGTATCTTACATGCAACTTATAAGTTATTTCTTTTCTTCGCAGTCTTGCACAGGATGTGAATCTCCCCTAGATTCCTCGATTGCTACTCCATTTGATTTGGACTTTCATGACATGGATCTCAGCATGGTTCTGAGAGAAGAGGCAAAACAACAAGATAAACTTATCACTGCTGAAACAGCCTTTCCCTTGAGCCCACCTTCATCTGATAATGAGCAGAGAGACAATCAGGCCAGTGCAAGCACATAGAAGTGGGCCATGGAGGAGGTGGAAGTGACATCGTGAGTTGAGGTGAAGCGGGACTGTTCCTGCCTCATAGAATTTTGGGACCAAGTTGAAAGTGTGGAATGTTCCTAATCAGTATCAATAGCTATGAATAATTTGTAGCTTCATAACCACGCCTCTGAATAATAAAAAAAGAAGGGAATAAAAAAACGTATTTTAATTTTCGTAGCTTAACGGAGCACCTTTTGCACATGGTGGATGTTGTTGTTGTTGCACTATGTTCTGCTTCCAAGTTATTCATGAATCTCCATGGCATTATCTATCCCATGTACTGTTTCATAATTATTCATGACACCGTGTAACCTTTCCCTGTTACAGTTTTATAGAATTATTAACAGCTGGACAGGGAATTTACTGTTTAACTTCACGTAAGTTAGAAGTTAGATGTGGTCTGACATATTTTTTTTTTAAAGACAGCCTTTGCAGTATGGGTTTCCAGTCTGTGTCAGATTTCGAAACCGTTCCACACGGTTCCCAGAAATTGTGGATGCGAAAAATAGGTTCCAGTCTGACCCTAAAAGCTTGCTGGTCTGTAACCAGAAACCTGTGATAGGGAATTGTTGACTTCTTTGACATCTCATTGAGCAATGTAATAACGCTGGTTTTCAGTCAGTTGATTTTAATTTTGTTTCTCCTTGCTAAGACCTGGGTCTGCCACCAGAACACAAAATAGTTTGGTTGAAAAGAAGTATGATAGGCCAGTAACATTTTCTGGACAAATTGCCAAAACATTGCAAGTCGTTATCTGATTGTACATGTTTGTGTATTTTTGTGTTACTGTAATTATAACTAGCCTCAATACTCAAGGGGGCGAGTTACCTTCAAATGTGCATTTTATATGCTGTGTTTTTGAATTGCTGCCTTAAGACACTCAAAATGCAATTCGGATATCCTGCTCAAAGCATTTATGTTGACTTTGCACTAATTTTGAGTATATTTAATTTTCAATCCATGGTGCCAGCATCACAAACCCCATTCTTTTCTAGTAGTGTTAAAACATTTATTTATTTGTTTATATCCATATAACTGGATATGGCTTTAAAAAAAAAGAATGTATTCTGATGTGTGCAGTTTTAAATCACTGCACACATTTTAAGGAGCTTTTGATACTGTTAAATCCATAAAATGGAAATAATTGGCTGGCAGAGAATTTTACTCTGTTGTTCATTTGCCCTTATTTTCAAGAGCGATACAATTATAGCTTAAAGCCGTCCAGATTAGCTTGACATTCCTTTTGTTTCACTGTATTGTCCATTGAAGCTCAAGGATACTATTTTTAGCATCTAGTGTCTTTTTTAGTTCCACAACAAATGCAGGACTGCATTATTTACAAACCCAGTTTAGGGTTTAAAAAACAAGACAAGTACTTCCCTTTTCCTGTTGCCCTCAGATCTATTTGCGAGGGTTTTTCAAAAGCTTTTCTGTGAAAGCAGACAGGCCCAATCAGTTTACATGCAGTAATGTTCTGTTTAAAGCTTCTGTTGAATGTGCAGGAATTGTAAATTGATTTTGTACATTTCCAAGTCTTTTTTACTTAAACATGCTTGTAAATTTTATTTTATTTTTTGGCTTTGAACCTAAATAAATATGTTTTTAATAATCTGTTTCGGCAACCTGTGTGTTTCTTAATCAAGTTGACTGACTTAATCTTCATAGCCACTAGAGGGTATAGTAACATATCTGGCAACATCCACAATTGTCTTCACATTGCTTGGATTATATTCACCCAAAACAAATATTTCCAAGACTTTGACTGCTTTTTCATTTTCCAAAGGTAACCTGTTTTCCAAACGCTAGTTGCTGATACGATTGTGTGTATTTGTGTTTGTGCGAGGCGACATGAGAAAGAGGGAGCATTCCGCTTTCTCTGCCGACTTTCCTAAACTTAAATCTGTAGTTTCCCTCAGCTCAGGAATGCAGTACAGACGGTCTCATGACTCTCACTTCCATATTTCAAACTGTCCAGAGTAACAAAACCGTTAGGTTTCTGTAAACTCTTCTAGTTAATCTGTGAATATTTACAAAGGTCTATGAAAAACCTGAGATATAGAAAAGAGAAGCGAGGAGCTGTTGGTTGTTGGCGTTGTGTAATAGAGGGTTTCTTATTCAAACCATAATGAGACAGGAGATGACTACAGCGACATGTTTCATCCCAACAAGCTGTTTGTGTAATGAGTGTTGGCAGTTCTGCATTGCATTCCTGTTTTTATTCATATCATCAGCATTTTAAACTCTTTGCAAGTTTTAAATTGTACTTGACTTATTCAATTTTTAATAACTTATGAATAAAGTAACATAGGTCAATATATTATTTAAAAAATTGTTCGCCAAATTAAATGTATTATTTTTTTTTTGTCCCTCATCCTTGTGCCATTCCAAACTTTCTTACACTGAGCCTAAAAGGAGATATTTTGAAGAATGGTCATGATGTTCTGTTCCATACATTGAAAGTGAATGGTGACCAGCTGTCAAGCTCCAAAAAGTACCGTAAAAGTAAACACAAAAAAAACACACACACATGCACAAAAACTTCCAGAATTCCAGTATTTTTTCCACTTCAAGACTTCCATGGATAAATGATACCTCCCCCACCAAGTTTCAGTTGATTCCTCATCAGGTCTCTAATTCTGTCTTGTCTCTTTGCCATGAATACATTTTGATGGATTGTTTTTGCAGTGATACTCAAACTCTTGACCTTCCTCCAGGTCTTCAAGCCATTGTTGGCTCAACACCACTCCTCTCCTCCCCCTTCACCCGTCAGCCAGACTTCACGCTACCTTCACCCCCCAGCAATGTCCCACGTCACCACATTCTTGTGCTGTTGTCTGTCATCACAACTCCAATCACATCCCAGAGAGCACAAACGCAACCAGATGCCAAGCACAACACACAGTTAACAGCAGTGGATTCACATGATACAGTTTGAATGTGTTTTCATTAATATTGCGTGTTTGGCTTTGTACTTTCCTAACAATGCTTAGCTTTAAATCTTTTTCATCATTCATTAATTAAACTGTGTTGTCCTCTTGCTGTCCTCCTTTGAGAACTGCTGATCTGCTGTGATCTTCTACAAGATTCATATTTCTTCTGAAGGTTTTATGTGGACATTTCCCTGTACAGGCCCCTGTAATGTCGACTAAAAGTCCAGAGCTACAACAGAAAACCATAAAGGGTAAATTCTTCAAACAACATGACATTCCCTTTACTCTGACCAGATACAGATAGATAGCATGAATGTGCTCATAAGACTGAGGTTGCTTATCCCAATTACAACCAGAAGTGCCTTTTAATCTTAAAGGAATGTTATGGGTTCAATACAAGTCAAGTTCTATGGACAGCATCTGTAGCATGTTGTTGATTTACTACAGAAAATTATTTCCTGACTCAAAAGAACATGAAATCAGTGTTGTTATTGTTATAGAAAATGAAAACGATTAAAAATAGTTTCAATTCTTTCAAATAAATCTGAAATAAAATAAAATATAAATATTAGATGAAAAACTTTCACTTAAAATTAATTTACTTAAAATGTAACAAAATTTAACAACAATTAGAAATGCTGACTTGTTCACTAAAATAAGTTGAAGTACTAAAATTACTAAAACTAAAACTGAAATAAAAATAACAGAAATACAAAATAAATAAATTAAAATAACAGAAAAAGTTACTAAAGCTTTTGTCACGTTCTCTGGACTCCATTTCCCATAAACCCCTGCCTAGGAACTCATTATTGCACCACACCTGAATCCATGAATCCAGCAGCAAAAATAATTGGTCTCTGTCAAGGTGAGCAGTCTATTGAGGATTATGTGTTGGACTTTATTGAACTGGCCCATTTAACATCTATGGACGAGATGTGCCTCATGATATTTTTCCAAAGAGGCCTAGCTGAGCTGCAATCGATTATGCCACTGCACGATCCAAACTGGACACTGGAGTTTTACAAAAATCTGGCACTTCAACTAAGTGGCTCTGCATTTACTGTGGGTGTTGTGGATGAGGAACACAGTAGTCCTGCAGTATCTCCCACTCCAGAGTGTCTTCCCAAGATGGCCGTCACGCCTGAGTCCTCCACAGATGCGGAGCTTGGGCCAGGACTGATTGCCAGTATGATGGACCCACCATTGATGTCGGTGTGAGCAGCTGGCATCTCCAGGGCCTCAGAACTGGCTGTCACAGAGACTATTCCCCTGACCTCAGTGCTTCCTTTTATGGCAGTCGCCATTTTGAGTGTATGGGCTGCACACTGTGCTCCAGAGACCTTTCCTGTCTACATGTCTGCTCCTGAGGCCTCTCCTGACAGTGAATCCACTCCAGTGCCTCCAGAAGTGGCAGCGTCCACTACAGAACCTCCAGAGGTGGTGGCTTCCACTGCAGAACCTCCAAATTCTCTGCTTGTCCTTTCACGGCCAAGGAGGTCATCCATTAACTCACTGCCTGTCCCTTTACGGCCAAAGAGGCCACTCATGAACTCATTGTTTGTCCTGTCATGGCCACGAAGGTCATTCAAGAATTCTTTGCCTGCTCTATCACGCTGAATAATAAATATGTTGAACTTATTGTCCCACCCAACCTCCCTCTCCCTCCTTCTCCTCTACCTGTCATGCTGTTTTGTCTGTCTGTCCCTCAGGTCATCCTTTGAGGGTTGTGAAGGGTCAGGATTTGCCTCGGGACAGCCAACCTCCAGCTGCATCAAGCTTGGAGGATTCCAGATCTTCGTCTCCGGCCTTCGAGACCTGGACTCCACTTCATTCCGTCGACACTTTAGCGTCACCTTGGCTCAAAGCTGTCTAATCTCCATTGTGGCCCGTCAGTCCACTGGCTCCACCAGGCTTCCTCGTTCCTCTGGCTCCACCTTGGTCATTTGTCAACCTGCCCTTGCCTCGTCCCTCCATCCCTCTGGCTCCGTTGGGCTCCTCTCTCCCTCCGGCTCTGCCTTGGTCCTTGGTTGCTCTGGTTCCACCACTGCCTTCTGGAACCCCACCTTCGCCTCTGTCGCCAGAGCCGTCAGCTCCACCATGGCCCTCCGATCCCTCAGTTTCACCCTGGCTCTTCGGGTCTCCGTCTTCGCCTTGGGCCCCCCATCCACTGGCTCTGTTTCTGTCAGTCGGACCCCTTAGACCACATTCTTCACTAAACAAATCATACCTCACTACATTTATTACTCCGTGGACAGATAATTGTGTTTACTTGCCTTGTCTTGCCTTGCCTTCTTGTTTTTTGACCTTGGACTGTTTATCGGATTACTCTTTTGTCTCGTCCTGGATTGTACCTGTTTGATGGTGGATTCTCAACTCTGTTGTCATGATGCCTCCCACGTTACAGCTTTACTTAAACTGAATATATATATATATATAATTACTATTATTATTATATAATAATAATAAAAGTGTGAAGCCCTCCTTGTGTGAAGGCCAAAGAGTGTAAAGACTTTCGACTCTACCATGTGACTCCACTGTGTAGGGACACCCTCAAGGGACATGTGTATCGCTTTTGATTTATCCTCTTTTCTACACCTTGCTTTACTTCTCTTTCAGTTTTTCTGACCAATTCTTACTATGTGTTTCCAGATCCCTACTATTACTACCACTTGCAAACCATGCATTACACACTATAGGCTGCGCAATCCTAACAACTTGTGCACTTTGTCTATGTCTGCTAATACACTACTTTCATTTTCTATTGGTCTCTGGAATTGACAGTCTGCAGTAAACAAAGCAGATTTTATTACATTTATTACTAGTCATTCAAGATTAAACCTCATGGCCCTGACAGAGATGTGGATCAAACCAGAGGACACTGCTACACCTGCAGCACTCCAATAATTTCATCTTCGCTTCCTCCACCTAAACAGTTATCATCTCTTGATGCTAACAGTGCTACTGATACTTTCTGCTCCACTCTTACATCTTGTTTAGACACTGTCTGCCCTTTATTTTCCAGGCCAGCCCATGCCACCCCTTCTGCCCCTTGGCTGTCTGATGTTCACAGCTAACATCGTTCTAAGCTCAGGGCTACTAAAAGAGTATGGCACAAATCAAAAAATCCTATTGACATTAATGTGTATCAGTTACTCCTCTCTTCCTTCTCCACTGCTCCACTCCACTTCTACTCCACTGCTAAAAGGACATACTATCATAACAAAATTAACAATTCGTCTAACTCTTGCATATTCTTTGAAGCATTTTCCTCCCTCCTTTGTCCTTCTCCTCCCCCTCATTCATCAACTCTAACAGCCGATGATTTTGCCACGTTCTTCATTAATAAAATGAAAACCATCATGGCACAATTTTCCATTCCACAATCTGTCAAGCACATCTTCCCAGCAAACATACACACGTTCACATCCTTCTCTTCACTCTCTGAGGCAGAAGTCTCCATTCTCATCCTTTCTAATCATCCTACTACTTGTCTGCTTGATCCTATTCCATCTCTTCTCCTTCAAGCTATTTCTCTTGCAGTTGTTCCTGCACTCACTCACATCATTAACACTTCCCTTCACACTGGTGTTTTCCCTCAACATTTAGACAGGCTCGTATAACCCCACTACTTAAGAAACCCACCCTTAATCCATCTCTTTTAGAGAACTACAGACCAGTTTCTCTTCTTCCTTTCATTGCAAAAACACTTGAACAAGCTGTATTCAACCAAGTCTCTGCCTTTCTCTCACAGAACAACCTTCTCGACAGCAACCAGTCTGGTTTCAGATGTGGACATTCAACCGAGACTGCCTTGCTCTCATTTGTTAAAGACGTAAAACTGGCAAGTGCGGATTCCAAATCTTCAATACTTATCTTGCTGGATCTGTCCGCTGCTTTTGACATGGTTAACCACCAGATCCTCCTGTCAACCCTATTTGCAAAGGGGATTTCAGGAACCGCATATCAGTTTTTACAACCTCACCTATCAGACAACACCTTCAAGGTATCTTGGAGAGGTGAGGTGTCCAGGGCTCTGGGGTGCCTCAGGGCTCAGTTCTTGGACCACTTCTCTTATCTGTCTACATGGCATCACTAGGTTCTGTCATTCAGAAACATGTCTTTTCCTATCACTGCTATGCTGATGACACTCAACTCTACCTCTCATTCCATCCTGATGATCCGACGATAGCTGCTCACATCTCAGCAAGTCTAACGGACATTTTTTTGCTGGATGAAGGACTATCACCTTCAACTCAGCCTTGCCAATACAGAACTGCTTGTGGTTCCATCAAACCCATTGTTTCACCACAATTTCACATTCAAACAAATCAAACAAAACACAACCAAAAAAAGAAAAAAAACAAACATATATAAATAATAATCATCATAATCTCACATACCAAAACCACAAAGCCAAAACTGCCTGGTCCTGCAGATTTGCTTTATTCAGCCTCAAGAAGATAAGGACCTTTCTTTCGGAACGTGCTGAACAGCTCCTTGTTCAAGCTCTTGTTCTGTCCAGGCTGGACTATTGCAATGCTCTCTTGGCAGGCCTTCCAGCCAGTTCTATCAAACCTTTACAATTAATCCAGAATGCGGCAGCAAGATTAATTTTTAACGAGCCGAAAAGAATGCAAGTCACACCTCTGTTTATCAATTACCACTGGCTACCAATTGCTGCTTGCATAAAATTCAAGGCATTAATGTTTGCCTACAAAACCACCACTGACTCTGCACCCCTTTACCTAAATTCATTACTTCAGACTTGTCCTGTAGTGCCCTCTAGAAGCTTGCATTCTGCAAGTGAACATTGCTTTATTGTGCCATCCCAAAGAGGCATAAAATCACTTTCACAGACTCTTAAATTAAATGTTCCCTTCCTGGTGGAATGACCTGCTCAACTCAATCTGAGCTGAGTCCTTAGCCATCTTCAAGAATCGGCTAAAAACACATCTCTTCCATCTTTATTTGATTGTCTAACTCTAGCACTCTCTATTCTAATTGTATTCTTTAAAAAAAAAAAAAAAACCTTTTAGACTTTTAGACTTGCACTCTTTATTTACTAACTGCTTGTTTTCTTAAAAAAAGAAAAAAACCTAGTTTCTCTAATATTTATGTATTCTATCAAAATGTTTTCTTTTTATTTATTATATAATTAACAAAAGCAAAAAATCTTGCTCTATTCTTTTTCTTTTCTATATGTTTTCTTTTTATTTATTATATTAAAAAAACTTGCTACTTGCTAATTCAAATAGTAATAAATAATATAGAAATAATACATTATTTAAGTTCTAATAAATTTCTTTTTATTTTCTTAATGCACGTTGCTGGTCTTACTGTGCACAATTAATATTTTTTTTCCTAAAAAAAGCTAGTTTCTGCCTTAGAGTTAAAAAATAAATAAAAATGAAAGTCAAAATTATAAGCTGCAATTGTGAGATGTAAGGTGACAAATACCTTTTTTTTTTTTTTTTACTTGTTGGTGGAAACAGACTTCCATTTTATATTTGTGTAATTTCATATGTCCTCTAGAATGAGAATACCAGATACTCCCACTATAACATTTACAACTGACTATCAACATTTGAACTGTGGGACTTTCTTTAGCTGCAGTTATTAGAATTTTACCAGTTGAGAAAATAAAACACATTAGTAGAGGTAACTGGAGTACAATTAATCACCACCCCTTGATCTCTGCAAAAGTGAGAGGGGTTGTGACGCCTCAGGAGCTTCCTGATAGCAAATGGAGCAGCCTGCAGATCACACCTAAAACCTGACATCCTGAGCAGCATGGAGAGCTTCCCTTGAAAGACTGACTGATTCAACCTAGTTTAATCAAACAGAATGGCTTTCATTTTCAACGGCCCCCGCACACAGAGTTTCTTTCCTACTTTTGTTGATGCAGCATTTCTCCCTTTGGACAAAGTCAGTGAGGCTGTTATTCAATCCAAGGTGAACATCTGGCTTTAATTAAAGCCTCTCCTTGCTAGTCCCCCCCATAGCGTCACTTTCCCACTCCCTCTACTCTTTCCTCAGCATCCCTCCCTCCAAACCTCCTCCTCTCCGTGTCATGTGTCCTGTGGCTGCGTCTGCAAGCAGATCTCAGTGCTGAGGAATATGGAGCGTCTGACTGCTTTGTGGAGTTTGGGGATTCTTCTGTCTCTGAGTTTTGGAGGGGTCTTGTGTCAAACCACCAACTACACCAGGTGTGCGGTAGGGCTGTGGATGAGATAAGTGTGCATGTCAAAACAGCTCTTTGCAGCTATAAATAACTTTTTTTTTTTTTTTTTTTACCAACCCTAAGTTTCTACTGCAACAGCTGTTTGAACTTGCTAGCTTGCATTTTACAGATTTTTTAGTGTTTATGTCTGGTAGTAAGTGTCATTTTTGAGTCTTTAAACACAGAGTGTGCAGTGTATGCATTCTAAGGAATATTGATAGATATTATAAGGGATTGCAGATGGAAATACTTTGGGTTAGTGTGTTTTCAGGGTGAATCAGGTCACTTTGAATCAGGTCCAGCTTTCCTTTGCAGGGATTGTCATTGCTTTTACTGAAAAAAAACCCAGATGGATTATTAGTTAAATAATGACTAGACTGTGCAATCTGGTCGACATCCTTATGGGCAAAAATTCTGGAAAACTTTTTATGCTATTTAGCCTGTTGCAGTTGCAGAAAAATTTAATTTCTGTACATATAACATTGTCTTCATTGGAGAAATTTTGTTGAATGTTTGTGCTGCTCTCTTCTATACAATGAAAGCAACCAAAAATGTTATTTAAAAAAAAAAAAGTGCTTCACAATAATGGTGAAACATGACTGAAATTTCTGTGCCAGCTAATAGGATAAAATATTTGAGTCAAATGAACAACGTATTTTAAATTGTTGTTTTATAATGGAAACTTAAAAAAAAAAAAAATTTTTTTTTTTTAAACTTGAACATAAAAGTTTACATTAAATAATTTTTAAATTTAATTAAATTTAATTAAATTTAATTAAATTTAATTTAATTTAATTTAATTTAATTTAATTTAATTTAATTTAATTTAATTTAATTTAATTTAATTTAATTTAATTTAACCGAGTTAAAAATGCACTGATGAATATGTGCTATTTAAAAAATGATGATGAGATGCATTCAGTGCTTAATTATACAAAGATGAGCTTAATTTCAATGTCTGTTCTAATTATAGTATGATGGTTTTTGTTCATTTTAACGAAACTTCTTTTAAAACCTGTTCTACAAAAAGGCTGAAAAATAAAAAAATACCACAAAGAATCTGGCGCTTCACAACTATGACATAAAACATTATTGAATTTTTGTTTCTTTTTTCTTTTTTTGACTTAAGCTTTTGGGTGTGCTGTCCCTTTAAATGTGTTGCATTATTTATAAAACTGAAATATAGCATAAATTATTTCCAGTGGGTTGTAACATTTGTAAGTAGCCCTAATTTTCTATGTATGGCAAATCAGTCTTATTTACTTCCTCATTTTTATTAACACAGTAAATATTTGAAAAGGTCACTGAAATTATACCTTGCAGTAAACATCCCCCATTGCTGAGTGAAGAGAATATGTCTCAGACGGGGTCTGTGGGAGTGACTGCATAATGACCAGGCTTTTCGTCTGAGTTTTCTGGCCCTGCACCATTACATCACAACAGAGCTCTGTTTTAGTTTACAGTATCATGGAGTTTAAGTCTATAAACATATGTTGCTCTAGACTTCAGCGAATGTTATCAAAACAATAAAACATTTCAGGACATTCAAAAAGGATTTTGAGCCATCAGTGATCTCCGAAATACTGCCAGTGATGTTATAAATCCTGAATAAAAGTGTCTGCCTCTGTGAAACAGCTTTGAAAATGTAAAGCCTGCAAAACTCATCATTTAAAGTACAACAAAACTACAGTCCAGCTGCTCTTTTGAGAAAAAAAAAGTAGCAACACTAATTAAAAGCTACTTAAAAGAGACAATATCTTTTAAGCAATAATGCAATTTATATTACTTGTGCATTTTTTCTGCCACAAAAACAAACATATCTGAATAAATTAACTTATCCTAATTTGGATGACAACATTACACTTTAAATTTACACAAAATTATAAAAAGTAAAAATGAGAATATATTATAATTTATATAAGTGAGTAATATAAAATGTACTTATGAATATTGTGCTATTAAAAATGCAGTAATACACAAAAATCCAGAGTTTAATTATGCAGCGTTGAGCTGAAATTGAATGTGAATTATATTATTATGTTCATTTTAAAAGTCTTCAAACTTTTAAAACGGGTCAGATGTGTTCTTTATTGAATTCTGAAAGCACTTTTTATTGATTTTGTAAATGTTTATGTCATTAAGTGTATTTTCTCTGACTGAAATGCATCACATAAAATGAAAGCTGTAAACATTGACCTTTTATTTATGCTCTGAATAATAACAATATTGTAAAACAGGTATCTTTAATAGCTTCTGGTTGAAAAAATATTCTCATAATTCAGTTTCTGAGTCCATCTGTGTGCATCTGTTTGTACTTTGTGAAATTATGCCTCCTGTAAACGACGTGTTGGTCAAGAATTTGACTCACCTCTCAAAAGCTGTTTTTATTGTGCCATATAAACACATTCAGCATGTCCTCATAGCCACCAGAAATCCTTCTCTTTCACTCTTCCTCGCTCTCCCAGGCCTGTGTTTAACTGCGGTGGTGATCTGGTTAAAGACTCAGGCTTTGTGGGCAGTGAAGGATTCCCATCATTCTACAAACCCAACAGCAAATGTACCTGGTACATCACAGTGAGTTCACTTTGAGTTCACACTCCACACCCGGGATATTGTTATCCCAGAATAAAAGCCTTCAAGTAGCTTTGTCTCTTTTTACTAGGTGCCAGAGGGTAATGTGGTCATGCTGTCCTTTAGGATTTTTGACCTGGAGGCTGATCCTCTCTGCCGCTACGACTATGTGGATGTGTATAACGGACACTCTAACACGGTACAGAAGCTCGGGCGGTTCTGTGGAACGTTCCGGCCTGGATCTCTCATTTCCACATCCAACACCATGATGGTAGAGATGGTATCAGATTCAGCAACGGGAGGAAGAGGGTTCCTGGCCTACTTCAGTGGAGGAAAGCCACATGTGGATGGTGAAATCGAACAGATCAAATATTAAACGTGTTGTTATTGACTCTGTCAGCATTTTGTGTGGACAGAAAATACTTGGTTCTGGAATTTTGACTTGAGCTTATGCATATTACAGAGTGAATATTTGTAGACTCAATGGCTTTTCTTCTCTCTGAAATGGTTTTATCTTTTTTTCAGAGCACCAGTTTTGTGGCGGGAAGCTCACAAAGTCTCAGGGCACAATCAAAACTCCCAACTGGCCGGAGAAAAATTATCCAGCAGGCATCAGCTGTTCTTGGCTTATAACAGTGGAGCCGGAAATGGTCAGGAAAAAACATAACCCTGCAGTACAGATCATTTTTAGTTAATATTTCAACGCTGAATAGGTGGCGGCTCGAAAATAATAAATAAAATAAATGAATAATTTAAATGGGGTTTTGTGTTTTAGGTGATCGAGGTGAAGTTTGATAAGTTTGATGTGGAGTCTGACACATACTGTCGCTTCGACTATGTGGCATTCTTTAACGGAGGAGAGAAAGATGATTCGAGGCGCATTGGAAAATACTGTGGAGACACTGCGCCTCAGTCAGTTATCATATTCATCTCTTTGACTGCCATTTTATTATGAATATCATATGTTTGAAGCTAAACCAAAATGTTTTACAATTGCATTCATCTCTGTTTTTATGTCCCATCTGCAGGAACATTATTACCAACGGCAATGTGTTGTTAGTGCAGTTTGTATCCGACCTCAGCGTGACCTCAGACGGATTCATGGCGTCATACACTAGCATCCCACGGGGCCTCCGTAGTCCAACTGCAGGTGGCGATGTTGCGTCAGGACCGAGAGTGTCATCCACAGTCACAAAACCCCGTCCCACCCCAGTCAAACGGTTGAAACCTGTGGTACTTACAACAGAAGCAACAACAGAAGCAACAACTACGACCACTACTAAACAGCCAAAGCCACGACCCAAACCCGCAAGACCCATTAATCCTGTGAGACGTCCAGTCAATAAACCAGAGCCAGATGAATCCAGACCAGGTGAGGAAGAGATAAGAGGAACAAATGATGCTGGTTATGGTTGATTAAAACTTGTTATAACATTATTTAATGTATTTTTCAGCCACAGACACGGATCCAATGTGTGTGAAGGCGTGTAAAAGAGAAGGAACCATCAAGACTAGTTTCTGTGCTAGTGAATTTGGTAAGTCATTACCTACACTGACAATTTTATGTAGAAATGGTTTTTACTCAAAAATTGCAAGTAATTACAGAATACCTTTTTCATTAGAAATACTCAAATAGTATTTTCTTGTTTTGCTAATTAACTAGCTACTCTGAAAAACGTTTATGCTGCTCATAAAATTTACTACTATTATTAATGCTAAAAACTGTTGTACTGTGTAATATTTTTGCAGAAACCTTGATTCATTTTAGAAAGTTTAGAACAGAATTTATTTGCAAACACAAATTTGTCTTTACTGCCACATTTGATCAACCTAATGCATCTTTGCTCAATAAAAATAATAATTTCTTTAAAAAAACATATCTTACTGACCCCAAATTTCTGAATAGTAGTTTAAGTCTTAAAGGGACAGCAACCCCCCCACCCCCCAAAAAAAATAAAAAATAAAAAATAAAAAATTAAAATTCTGCCATTACTTACTGTACTCTCTTCCTTTTTCACACTCTATTCCTTTTGATCAGTATAATATAATATAATATAATATAATATAATATAATATAATATAATATAATATAATATAATATAATATAATATATAATAAAAAAATATAATAAAAAAAAATATAATGAGGGTTCTTAAATAACAACAGAATTTTTTTGAACTAGAAGAGCGATTCTTTATTTTAGTTTATTTTAATGTCTCTCTCTTACTTTCAGTTATCACCGGTAAGCTGACAGCATTGACTCCTGGACCTGGTCAAAGTATGCAGGCCACAGTGTCCTTAATCAAGGCCTATAAGACTGGTAGTCTAACAATCACCCAAGCTGGAGAAACCATGTCTGTCAAACTTGTGATGCCCTGCAAGAAATGTCCAGTGCTGCGCAGAGGTATATGACTACATATGTACATAAATACACACCTGTGTCCGATTCCTTGGACTTTATTCAGCGTTCATTTCTTACATATCAGTCAATTATTGATTTATTGTCTCTTCATTAGGTCAAAACTATATCCTGATGGGACATGTGGATGAAGAAGGCCATGGTGTTCTCACTCCTGGTAGTTTCACTGCCCTGTACAAAGCCCCTCACCACAAGATACTGAGCAACATCAACAACCAGCCATGCTGATCTGACCACTCACAGATCCATGTTAGCATGATCAAACTTCAGAGCACAGACACTAGATGAAAGCAATGGACAGTGATTAGACAACGGCCCAGAACTAGTCTGGATATTAAGGTATTTTTTGGCATTGTAATATAATGCTCAGGAAGTTAAACACACAGTTTCCAATTAGCTATGGTGCTTTTCAAACTTCTCAACTCAGAACTGCATTTTATTGATGTAAAGTAAAGATATTTTTCATATGAGTCTACATATACACACAGAGAGATGTCACAAAATATATTTGTAATTTATGATGATGTCTTCTAATACAGGATTTGTATAATACATTATTGCATTGAACAATAGTGTTCTGTGTTGTTTTATTGGGATAGGCCTTTTCCGTTCATTGAAAGCTGGTTTTGGTTCAGAATACACTATCGACACCAATTTAAAACATGAGCACATACTAAACTGATGATGTGGTAGTAATAATAACACTTCTTTGTTTCTTTTCCTCCTCCCTTCTCTCTTTCTGTGTACAGAATAGCTTAATACCATTGCTTCATAGTTATGATTGTTAACTAAAACTATTAAAAATCATTTCTGGAATTGAAATAAATCTGAATTGAAATTAATGATATAAATGATAATGAAATGAAACTAAATATTTGTAATATTAAATAATTATTAAATGTATAGATAAATAACTGAATAAATAAATATTACATTTAATAATAATTATTATTACTTTATAAATACTACATTTAAGGTTAATATTAAAATAAAATAAATAAACAGTACTAACTGAAATAAATAGATTTAAGTGCTAAAATTGCTAAAACTTAATTAAATAAAAATAATTAAGCCAAAAATAAAATAAAAACTGAAAATGCAAAAATTAAAACTATTTTAAAATATTAATAAATACTATTAGAATAACACTTGGGCTTACTGTGAGAAATACTGTTCCACAAGTGAAATACAATCAGCTATGATTATTATTTGTGTGTGTGTGTGTGTGTGTGTGTGTGTGTGTATATATATATATATATTCATTTCTGAGATACTTCAATGCCCTCAAAAATGCGGCATGCGGCAACAATTTAGCATACTGGGGTTTAAAATTCATATTACTTGCTGTTTATTTTTTAAAAATGTCTATGCCTTATATAGTGCTGAGTGGAAATCAGTTTTAAGCAAGCATTTTATAGCCTTTCTGTTTCTCTCTGAAACTAGATTTGTGAGTTTATGGTGTCATCTAGTGGTTGACATTTTTACAGAGACTCAGAACTCAAAACAGAGCAATTCATTACAGCAGTTCTCCATTAAAATACTTCTGTAACATGTCAGCTTCATAAATGCATCCTTTAAACAGCCACTCATAAGAAGCATTATCTCTTATAGGCCTATATCATCACAACATTAGATGCTTTAGTGACATTTATTGACGTCACTTAGGCCTACTTAAAGAGGATAATGTCTTGCAAAGGCACAATGAAGCTAATTCTCATCCTGTGTCTGGTAACCAGGGAATTTATATCCTGTCTGTCCTCTCTGTGTCCTCCCTGACGACAATGGGCCACTCTGCCATCTCTTATCTGAAGTCAGGGTAATGGCTTTGTGTTTACATGGTGAAATGAAATTGCACTATGTTGGATGACAGTAATTCTGCCCAGCCAGACAAGTTTAATATTCATCCCAAGATTATGAATAGAATATTTTATAGTGGTGAAGTGGCAAAACATCCACAGCACCTGTAGTAAGAGTCCATACATTGCAATTTATGTATAAAGGATGAGACCAGCATTGAATCGTTGTCAAGTTCATGTTGCATTTTCATGATAAGTAGGGTGCAATATCACAGATTGTAATATTACTTTTACCGTGGGTAGAAAAAGAGATGTTATACAAAGTAAACATTAATTTAATAATTTCTTTGGGCTTTAGTACAATATAAAAACTATAAAAATATAATAATTTTCTTGTAATATCAAACTTGCTATTTTTCCTAACACATTATATGGGCAATTATACATCAAAATAGCGGCATTTTTATTTCACATTAATTAGTATTAGTGTTTTATGGCTGGTTTATCCCTTTACATATCTATTTATGTAGCAAAACACCCTCAAACTGAAAATTAAATAGTTGGGAAGTCTGTCAATAACAGATCATATTTTACCCCCAGTACAAAATAAGAATTTATAATTTGCACAAAGAAAAAAAAAGCCTTTTTATACAATAAGGGAACTGTTTTTAAAGACAATTAAGCACATTTCATATTTAAATATGACGAAGATTAACAATAGAAATATGTTTATATATTTAAACAATTTTATTCAATACTTAAACTTCTTTTGACATAACCAGAGAATAAGAAACAATTACTAAATGTACATAAATTTTATATTATAATTCCAGTGATTAGTACAAAATTTTATCTTTTGCCTGAAATGCATTCATGAACCTCTGAAAAACCAGTCATGGTTTGTCCTCTGAAAAGCAATGGGCAATCATACATCCAGGATCATATTTGCATGACAAAACACATATTACATTTGTAGTTATAAAATCCAGCTCAGTTCTTTTTTTTCCATTCCATGTGGCCTACATCACTCTGTCTGCCTTGAAAGATTATATTATATTTCAACACAGTAAGTAAAGACAGGTGAATGCCAGGTATGGTGAGAGGATGGGGGAACCAGAGGAAAACCTGTGACATCTTTACTAAATGCAAAAGATTTAGTTTAATTACACAGGATGGAACAGTCTAGTAGTCTCCTTCGACGCTCCTCTACACTGGACGTCTACAGCCACAGGTACAAGGCAAGGGATTCTGGGAAAGAAGCCCAGAGGTCAGCAGGTGGCGTCGATAATATTGCCATCCATCTGGTGGCGATAAACTACTCGCGCTTTATGGGAAAAATAGACGGGACGTGCGGCGCTTTCCTCTCCGTCATGACCCCAGGAGACTGTCGGAGAGAAGCTAGGTTGCACCTCAACAGATGGCACTGTGAACGTAAACAGAGAGAGGAGATGAATGTTCAGTGTCGAGTATTGAAAGACGGTTTGATTTATAACTTCATTAGCAACATATCAGGACAAGATTTGGTAAACAAGGTGACTTACCAGGCGGAGGAGGGCACAGCCTGCTTTTACCCCGGTCTTTACAGCGTTTGTACCAAGGAAAACACTGCAAGACATTCTTACCCATGGTTTACACAATCTAGAGGTCTAAGGAGAGAGAACATAAAGTGTAAGATCTACTGACTGATGAACATGGACTTTCAGTGCCATTGTGTTTGTTTCTTCAAGCTTATCTCACTTCTCTGACTGGAACGTTAGCTGAGAGGTGAAAGCGGGAGATTGCTAATAATGGCTCAAAGAAACAAAGAGCTCATTCATCCTGAGAGGATTAATCCTCAGTCATGTCTGAGGCTTGCAACGGTGCTATATCACTTGAGCGGGGCTCATAGTTGTGTTCCCTGACCCACTTAGGAGGGCTGGGACAACCGGCCGAGAACAACCAGCTCTGACTCCACAATCAGTCACAAAGTCAGACTCAGGAAGGGAACCGCTATATAGCAACAGAACACTTTTGTTAAGTAAATAATGAGCAGCACCACCCGTGTATTTAGCAGAATGGGACAATGATTTATTTTGTCATATATAAATCGTTAAATTGCCCTGATGTGACAAATGTATTGTATTTACAATGAAATATCGTTAGTAAAACAAAATGTGCTACAAATGAACTTCCAGTTTTGCCAAATTTAGCAACCAGAGAAAGAATTTTTCAAAAATAAGTTAAAATGAATACAAATGTATTAAATTATATATATATATATATATCTAGATATATATATATATATATATATATATATATATATATATATATATATATATATATATATAATAAACAAATCAATGTTCTTTATACTTTTGAAAATTGTACAATGTTTTATTTGTATTTATTTATTTAGCAGACACTGTTATTAGCAAACAAATAAAAAATACTATTGGAAAAAATGTAGATGTAGATAAGATTTAAAAAAAAATATTTAATATATCGAAATAGCACATTCTTTAAATGTTTGTTTGCACAACTTAAAAATGTTTGATCTGGCCAACTGCAGAGTTAAAATATGGAATAAATATATAAATAATATTATTTTTATAATATAATAATAATTATTATCATTATTATTATATAATGATGATCATATTTATTGTTATTATTATTATTATAGTCAGGGGGTACAAAATTCAGGTTGTGGAACATTTGAATAAATTCATGTAAATAAATAAATATTTTATGTATGTATCCATATACATTTATAAAATAACTTATTTACATTTAATATATAATTTAGAATTTACAAAGTATATATATATATAATCGCAATATATATATATATATATATATATATATATATATATAAATATATATATATATATATATATATATATATATATATATATATTTTGGTAACTTTAGTTGTAATATCAAACTTGCTTGCTTGTTAGCACCATTCCTACTGCCTATAGATGCAAGAAAAAAGATTTGTAGTTCTATGAAGAGTATCTTACATAAAAAGGGAGGTTAATCCTTCATTTAAGAAAATCAAACCAGAGAGACTTGGCGCGCGCTGCACACGAACACGTCACAGATCAGATGAGTTCAAAGCCAGATAACCAAGAGCCCAGCATCAACATACTCAACATACATAATCATATTCTTTATAGCCTACAGCTTAGTAAAATGTTATTCT
Source organism: Cyprinus carpio (assembly GCF_018340385.1). Taxonomy (NCBI): domain Eukaryota; kingdom Metazoa; phylum Chordata; class Actinopteri; order Cypriniformes; family Cyprinidae; genus Cyprinus; species Cyprinus carpio. The sequence continues at coordinate 10,843,859 of NC_056606.1, read as the reverse complement.
AATTAATAAACTCTTGAAATGCAGAGTAGATATGCAGTAATATATAAAGTATATTTCAGGTTAGCATAATAACTTTAACAGTATCTTATTGTAGGATAAATAAAAATATGCACGTTGGAGTAGCAGTATAGTTGGGCACAGAAGAGTGAGTAGTTGCTATTATTATGATAAGCACACTAAACATTAATGCATGATGCATCCATATTAAAAAGTTGTAAACATAATATTTGCCTACGTCACGCACTCCCATTTTAAACACTTCAATCACAAACTTTTGACAAACGTACCTGTAGAGGAACGAAGTGGCGCCGCGTGTCTTATCCAGTGATCTGTTGGATCTGCTGAGTTTGAAACTCTGGCTCCATGAGATTGCGCTCGTGCTGGTCCCTATAGAGATCGTGTTATGCCAGTGATCAGGTCGCATTCCCGGCGGATACTGATGCTGTACTGACTCTGCCCTTCTGTTCCGTTACCTCGGTTGCGTATTAAAGCTTTGATTGAGCGTGCGCGGAACGCAATGGGAAATTTCCACCGGCTGAGGCTTTAAATAACTAATCCTGCAAGCCACAACAAAAGCGCCTGACCTCAGAAGTGGCTGAGTACAATTTTCCTTTTTTCAGCATTTGCACTCAAAAAACAAATAAACCAACGGCAATAAAGCTGCTGTAAGTGAGTTTTTTTTGCCTGTAGTGTCTGACTGAAATATATGTCTGAGAAATTAAACTGTAGCCTAGGTTATATTATTATAATAGGAAGGGCTGCCAGGTCCTAGAAAAATTTCCAGCCCAAGGTTAACTCAAAAACCCACCCAAAAGGAATGAAAACTTTAGCCCATTTTTTGCCCTGTCCAATCACAGCTGACAGCTGCATTATCCCATAAATTCCCTTTAAAATAAACCTTTGATTCTATTTATTCTGTTTTGAATCTTAGCAAGACTTGTTTATATGCAGTAGCCTATGTGCATATTAAATTATTTAATCTGTATTTTCTTTTTTTTTTCTTTTACCCTTTTCAGCACTTTTAATGATAAAATGTAAAATTAGGGCTGGGTGATATGGCCAGAAATATTATGACTTTTTTCCCCCCATATCATATCAATATTTATCAAAATATTCATTTTCATCAAAATATTCATTCATTCACCATTATTATGGAAGGAAATGCTTTGAGAATGCATGTAAACACACACACACACACACACACACACACACACACACACATATATATATATATATATATATATATATATATATATATTTTTTTTTTTTCATAAATTCTTTCAAGCCAACAATTTTTTCATGAAATCCGAGAACTTTCTGACCCTAACGCAACTACCACATTCAGGACTCAGAAAGGCAGTAAGGACATCGTTAAAATAGTTCATGTGACATCAGTGGTTCAACCTTAATTTTATGAGGTTACGAGAATACTTTTGTGTGTTTGCTTGGATCCACAGAAATCATTTACAACAGTGCATGGGAAAAGTGTGTATAGTTTTGTAATGAAATAATGGGAGAATATCACAATGCATGGGAGAATGCACTATAAATGACTAAACAGCATGCTACACATTGACCATTTAAAAAAAATTTATTTTAGAATTTTATAAGTAGTGAGAGGTGTTTGTACAGTAATAAGAACATTTTTACAAAGAGCTTCTTATGATAAATGTACACAAATCACTAAAATACTAAAAATGCAAACACATTTTACAAAGGACCAACATTACAATAAGCATTTCGTTTTTAAAAATAGTTCCACCTTTTTTCACCATCTTACAGACCTTAGGTTAGACACCATTACTGAATTTATCATGTATGAAAACGAGGCTGTGAGGGACAGACTTACCAGCTTTACAATGGCACGCACTGTATAAAGATCCTAATAAAGGGTTCCAAAAGGGGGTTTTCACAGCGATGCCGAATTTTGGTTCCCCAAAGAACCTTTAAGTGAACAGTTCTTAAAAGAACCATTTTTTTTCTTAGTGTGAAGAACATTTGAATAATCTAAAGAACCCTGTTCCACGGCGAAGAACCTTTTGTGGAATGAAAAGGTTCCATAGATGGTAAAGGTTCTTCGTGGAACCACTGATGCAATAAAGAACCTTTATTTTTAAGAGTGCAGTTCATGTAATTTTCAGAACTTTCAAAACCGCTTTGTCTTCCGAAAAAAAAAAAGATGTTGTGTCAGCTGAACAATATTGTTAAACAACAGTAAAACCAATAGAACGCACTGTACTTCTATCCCTACTATAGCCTTGTTTTCATTCCAGTCAAAAATGAAATATGGTGCTACCCCGACTAAGGTCTATAGGTTGATCCAGTTAAAAAGGACTGAATAAACATAACTACAAAAGCATGGATAAAAAAATCTGATGTTGAATAAATGCACAATTTGTAAAACTGCTGAGAACATGGCACTGCTTGTATTGACATATCGGCACTATTTGGTTCTTTGTATGTGACCTATTGCTATGGCTATTCACATTACATTCACCATGCTCTTTTTTTTTTAGGCTGCTCAAACCCACACGCTACCCTTTCCCTCACTCTCTCCTGCCTCCTGCTGGCCACAGCAGCCCCCCAGGCCTCGATGATGTGATGCAGGAAGGTTCTTGTAGACGGCACGGCTGTAGGGGATGAAGCACAGGCCCAGCTGGAGGTGGCGTGCCATCCTGCAGTAAGCGGCCAGAGCCAGAACCAGGAGCGGAGCCAGCAGCAGGAACCCCACCACCAGTAACGCCACACATCCTCCATCATCCAAGAGATCTGAACAGTAGACGGAAGTACCATGGCGCTGAACCTTTGGAACAGGCAGGGAGAAGGGCAAGAAAAGGAGCTAGTTAGGAAGATTTCACAAGAGAGGGAGGGAGTACTGTAAAAAGTGTGTCTGGTATATATTGTCAGTTCAGATAAGAGCAGGATTACATTGACCAGCGATAAGAAAATTAATAAAAACATCCACATATGGTGAAGCAGTGGGAGTTAACTGAGGCAGCTCAGCTGGAGACAGCTAACTGATCACTGACGCATGGAAATGATAAAGAGAGGATCATGTGACAGAGTTATTTCCTCTATTATTTCCTCTTCTCACCCAGGTGATTTGTGTTAGTTGAACTGAACTCTGGGAAGTTTAGTCATCAGTGCTATGACACTAGAGAAATCTAAGCTGTTTTAATTTCTTTTGGATGAAGAGAGATGAAATTTGGGGTGGAATCACAGTATATGAGGACAAGTAGGCTACAGAAAAAAAGATTCAAATATAATAACACAGGTATCAATATACACTGACTTTCAAAAGTTTGGGGTCAGTGCTCATTAAATTGACAATAAACACTTTTATAATGTTACAAAATATTTATATTAAAACAAATGCTGTTCATGTGAACTTTCTATTCATTAAACAATCCTGAAAAAATGTATCACGGTTTCCAGAAAAAAAAAAATTAACCACAAAATCAGCATAATAGAATGAATTCTGAAGGATCACGTGACACTGAAGACTGGAGTAATGATGCTGAAAACTCAGCATTTCATCACAAGAATAAATTACATTTTAAAATTATATATTATATATATATTAAAAAAATCATAATCGGAATCGACATTAAAAAGTTAGATTGGATTGGATATTAACTTTTAGACAACGTTACTTATTTGGTACGTAACTTTGACAGAACTTACCGTTGAATGGCAGAGGAAGCCAAAAGCGACCATGACGAGCGAAGGCAAGAGGATGAGGCCGAAGATAAACGCAGCCAGACACACATTGAGCGCGGCGATGATCAGATTCTGTGCTGTAACCAGAACAGAACAAGCCCAACAGTCCAGAGAGCCCCTCAGCTCCAGAGGAGACTCGTTCAGCGCACTGCCTGCTATCGAGTACGGAGGAGGAACCACCACACCTGAGCTGGACACGTTTGCTGGAGTACTGGAGGAGACGGAGCCGGTGTGATGGAGGCGCGGGTGAGGGGAGTCGAGCTCCACTCGGTCCGTGGCGGTCTGCAGGGACACGGGCTTCTCCAAGGTACCGTTACGGGGAAGACTCATCTTGCCGTTCATCAGTCTTTGAACTATGAATGTATAGTTTTTGGCTGGCAAAAAAAAAAAAAAAAAAGAAAAAAAAAAAAAAAAAAAAAAAAAAGAAAGATATAATAAATGAATGAACTGGCTATTGTAAATTGGCCACAGACAGTGATAAATATCATGTCTTTCCAAACCTAAGACCTTCATTCATCAACGCAAATCAATATAAGTTAAAGGGTTAGTTCACCCAAAAATGAAAATTCTGTCATTAATTACTCATCCTCATGTCTTTCCAAACCTAAGACCTTCATTCATCTTCGGAACACAAATTAAGATATGTTGGAGCTGAGAGCTGTCTGACCCTGCATAGACAGCAACTGAAATGTTCCCAGACCCAGAAATATAGTAAGGACAAACCCCAAAAAGTAATCATGTTTAAGTTCAGGGGAAAATGCGCAAATGCGTCGTGGTACTCCCCAAAATGGCAGAAGATGGTAACTCGGGGAGAAGAATTGTTGAATAATTATTATTTATTTTTTTTGCACACAAAAAGTATTCTCGTAGCTTGGCACTTATGTCACATGGACAGTTTATCTACATCCTTACTACATTTCTGGGTCTGGGAACATTTCAGTTGAGTTGCTGTATATGCAGGGTTAGAGAGCTCTCAGATTTCATCAAAAAATATCTTAATTTGTGTTCTGAAAATGAACGAAGGTCTTACAGGTTTGGAACGACACGAGGGTGAGTGATTAATGACAGAATTTTCAGTTTTGGGTGAACTATCCTATTAATCTCAGTGAACAGTAGCCTAGCTGTTTGTGACATAATGTTGATTACCGCAAAGAAGTTCTTTAAAGAAATCAAAAGATTGAGATATTTAAATATAAAAGTAAATGTGGCCCATTTTGGAAAGATTTAAAAGTGAAGCTTATAATTTTATAAAAACAGTTAGGCCTACATTAATTCATCTTTTAAAACTTGTGTATTATTTGAGCTGTAAAGCTGTTTAAATTATGTTTACAGTCATTTTATTACTTGTAAGTTATTTTTTTACACTAAAATGTTAACACATCTTGTAGCCACACTAGAAACAAAAGACAAAAAGTGTGGACTATATTTCTCTAAAAAGGTCTGGTAAAATGTAGAGAAAGCAAATGGTGATAACTAACACAGAAGATCAGGAAATGAAGCGGCTGACCCCACCCTGATCTCCAGGATGACCAAAAAATACAATACAATAACTTTGGAATGGCTCATCAGGAAACTCTGAATGCTAACCAGACCACAAATACTATAAAACAGCAGAATCCTAAAAGAGCAAACAGTCATAAATAGTCTTTAACCGCTTGTTACAGATCCACAATAACCATTCAAGCAAGTGAATGTCAGGAAAATATATATATATATATATCTTTATTTATTTATTTATTTATACAGGTTAGTCCCTTTGATCGATAAAACACATTGAGTAGTATAAGGACAGATGTTAGAGCACAGATCATCTACATGTTTTAGATTGTGACTTCAGAATTCTGAGGTCACATGCTTGCTTATTCTTTCTAGGAACAAGTCCTCTGCTTATCCTTGTTTATTTGGATTGGGCCCAATTTTTGGTGAATACAAGTATGATTTCACGCTTCCATTAATAGTTCTGATGCTATCAAGACCTTGATTTAAAAACCTTTCCCACACAGTCACCTTTTAAACTCTTAAAGGAGCAATTTGCTGTGACCTTAAGGAAGTTTTCAATGCCCTGTATCACTTAAGTGTTTATTAAAGTGACAGTAATTACCAAAAGACTCATTTATATTTTTACACTTATAAAATTATAAGTGGTGGTAAATTATTTTAATTTTATTTGATTATTTATTTAGATATATACATATTCATATTATTAATATTAAACAATTTAGGTGTTTAGATATAAATAGATACATTTGCCAAGATTAAATCATCTTCATGACTAATCTTACATTCTGATTCAAGGTTCAGAATATCAGGAAATTCCACAAAATTTATAAACAAAGGGCGTTTTGACAGGACATAGAGAGTCTTAAGGGAATTAAGGTCAGTATATCTAGCAGAACAGAGCCCAGACTGAACTAAACTATGAAATAAGTTCAAACAGTGTTTATCACTGGTGTATCGAAAATTAAGAATGTATTTAATCTCGGTCCAAGATACCAGGCCTTAATGCTTCTTACTAAAAGACCTTTGCAATCTATTTATTCAAAGCCTGAATGATTTAAAGGCCACAGTTTATATGTGCATATTTAATTTTTTATGGATTTTTTATTAAATGGATGTTTTAATCTTTTTGAAAGAATCTCTTATGCTATCCAAGACTGTATTTATTTGATCACAAATACAGTATTGTGAAACATTATTACTATTTAAAATAATGGTTTTCTATTTTAATAAATTTTAAAATGTAATTTATTCCTGTGATGCAAAGCTGAATTTTCAACAACACCACTCCAACATCACATTACATAAAACAAATCAAAAAAAAAATCTTACTTTTTTTTTTACAGTTTGACATAAAGAAAAAAACCAAAAACCTAAAAGGCATTTACATGAAACAGTGTTATATGCATAAATTCAAACCCAATCCAAAGTCTAAAATCTTCTATACTTACATTAGAGTAATAAAGTTGGTCGTCCGATCCCTCAAACACCACCTTTCCTCCTGCAGAAAAATTTCCTTTACTTGTTATATAATTTCCTTTCCCCAATGAATCCTTCACACTGGCTGAGATGATTATTCCAGTCTATAATTTATTCATCTAGATTTCATGTCCACCTGTAGAATCTCCATCGGCTCTGTGTGAAACTGAACTCTGTGGAAGGCTCACTCCTCTATTTCAGCCCTTTCTCTTCCTCCTTTCCTGCTCCGCTCTTTCCTTCCTTTGACGAAGATGTCCTGCCTTGGTAACTCGGTTATATCTCTGCGTCCACACTTCTCTTTCTGGCCTCCCGCTGCTCTGGCTGGGGCATTTAGGATTGTGGGGTGTTGGGTAGTGGGGGCGTAGTCTTATCCAGGAGATTTTTTTTTGCCCAATAAGATGGATGACCTGGACTCCCTTTGGAGCTACACACTCCACAAAAGAGTGTTTTGCACATTACTCTGAACAAAATAGGTGTACTTTGAAACAATTTTCACTCAGAAATAGTTAGTAAATTTAATTTCTTATGTTGTGGCAGATCTTTAGAGGCATGTCATACAAAACTGACATTTCATAGTTTAACTATAGAAGTTCCTGAAAGGAAAGCATCTTATTAATGCAGTATTTGGTGTTTGGTGTAAACGGGCAGCTTGAATGATCGACTTGGATCACTTTCAAAAAAAAAAACCCTGCCCATTACATAACCCTGGTTTTTACATCACAAGCTCTGTATTTTCATCACAGTCTGAGAAAACCAGACCCTCTGGTCTAAAATCAGACATCTCAAGCACAATAGAAGAACTCAGATATCCTGAGGAAAATATATAACATGATTAAGAGGAATATCAAAAAACTGTGAAATCTGAAAGAGACTGGAGAAAATCCCAGTGGCACAGAAAGAGATCAAGAAGGCTTTCTCTCTTGAGTTACAAAAATATGAAATACTGTATATAAGAGTTACTAAAGGCTTTATGTAGGTCTGTATCACTAAAACATTTGGCTGCAGCTACAGCGGGGGAGTTGATGCCTGTTTAATATCTCTCAGAACGTGTCAGAGCTGTCAGGGCACAGGGGGCTGTTGGGATGTTTTTTTTGGAGATTTCAGCAGACGTGATGTAGATTGGCTGTTTTTGAATGAGATACTGGAGGTTTTTGCTTCAGGATCCAAAATGAAATGCCCAAATTGTGGTGAAAATGTTGGTAACACTTTAGGGAACAATTTTTACTTTTAAAGGGTTACTTCACCCAAAAATGAAAATTTTGTCATTATTCACTTTCTGAACAGTAGATGGAAATACTATGGCGCTGAATGAAAATGAAAATAAGTCATTATACCCCCATATCGTTTCAAACCCATAAAAGCTTTGTTCGTCTTCGGAACACAATTTAAGATATTTTGGATGAAAACAGGGAGGCTTGTGACTGTCTCATAGACTGCTAAATAAATAACAATGTCAAGGTCTAGAAAAGTATGAAAAGCATCGTCAGAATAGGCCATCAGTGCTTCAACTGTAACGTTATGAAGCGACGGGAATACTTTTTGCATACGAAGAAAACAAAAATAAAGATTTTATTCAACAATTCCTCTCCTCTGTGTCTCTCCAAATCAGTGTAACACCATTTTGGAAAATCTGAGCTGTACGCAGGCGGCGTACGCTCTTCTATATCAGCCGCGCCACAAGGATAAATTTTATACGTGTATTTACTCTTTGGTTTGAAAGCAAATAGTGCATCGACGCAGCGCGGCTGACACAGAAGAGTCTGATTTAAAGAGACACAGAGGAAAGGAATTGTTGAATACAGTTATTTTTGTTTTCTTTGCGTACAAAAAGTATTCTCGTCGCTTCATAACGTTACGGCTGAATCACTGATGGCAGATGGACTATTCTGACGAATCTTTTCATAATTTCCTGGACCTTGACACTGTTATTTGTCTATGGGATAGTCTCAAGCCTCCCTGTTTTCATCCAAAATATCTTAAATTGTGTTTGAAGACGAACAAAGCTTTTACGGGTTTGGAACGACATGGGGGTAAGTGATTAATGATAAAATTTTCATTTTGGGATGGAGTATCCCTTTAACTAGTTGCTTATGTCAATTAATAACATATTGGCTGTTTATTAGTGCTTATAAAGAACATATTCTGCATGACCATATTCTACATCCCTAATCCTACCCAATACCTAAACGTTACAACTAATAAGCAACAAATTATTAGTTTATTGAGGCAAAAATCATAGTTAATGGTTTTTTATACTGAGAATTGGACCTTATAAAATAAAATAAATTAAATCAAAATCTTAAAAAAAAAAAATCTGCAAATTATATAGTATATTATGTTATGTTTATTATATTATATAAACTGAATACATGATGTTAAGTCCTTAAACTATAACATAATACCTCTATATATCAACACACCAATCTACAAAAATAAATAAATAAATCAAAAATAATAAAAAATAAAAAAAAAAAAATATAATATTATAATATAACAAAATACAATATAATATAATATAATATAATATAATATAATATAATATAATATAATATAATAATATAATATAATATAATATAATATGCCATTTTCTCTTTCCTTGTGAAGTCTATTTATTTTGCTGTCCATACTATGCACCATTGTATGGTTACTTGCACGTAATTATTTGCATTTAGCATAATTTTGTTTGCAGCTGTCGGTGATGTTATCAGAACTGATAAACATTTTCAGGTCATGACCCACCGGTTGAGAATGACTGTGATAGAGTGAACTGGATAAGATATTGAGTTAACAGAGGTGAAAACAGGATGACTTTATCTGTGAGCAAATAAACAGTTTACAGTTGTTTATTTATTTATTCAGAGCAGTGGCGATATGGAAAGGGAGATTAAAAGGGTGCTGGTGAAATATACATGTTAAGTGTGGAGGGA
>NC_056606.1:10789236-10829236 GCF_018340385.1 Cyprinus carpio | reverse complement strand
TAATAAAAATAAAATAAAAAATTCATAAGGTAAACAACTTCATAAATGAATTCAATAATGTCTTAGTGAGGGTTAGAGATGCACAAATACCTTTGTGTGTGTGTGTGTGTGTGTGTACACTGACCTGGTGTGCGGCTGCCAGGGACCTTCATATAAAGCTGGACTGTGTTCATGCCCAGTATAGTTTGGCCAACATGACTCAGCATGTTCGCGCTGGAGGACACACGCATGAACGCAGGCAACTTCAACAGCTCCTGCAGCTGCAGCTTCCACCTGAGGACAAGACCCCATGGTGCTTTACTCACACCAATGCAAGTAATAATGACACTCATAAAAGCACAGTGAATGGGGTATATGTCGAAAGTCACAGGTCTCATCGCTTGTTAGAGAAATCAGCAGTACGAACTGATGGCAATATCTATAGACTTTTAAGGTAATCAGCTAAGCTAGCAAGCTGATGTTATTGTTGGTTCTTCATTAAATTTTAATATTCAAATGTTAATTAAAAGAATAAAAAAAAAAAAAAACCTTTCAGATATCAATCTACATACTGATGAACATCGGTTATCATCCTCTTTGGCATCTTGAGTTAAACAGCTCTACATACAAAACACTTGAACTGGAAGCAACAAGACCGGTTTTATAGAATACGGAAGTCTGTTGCACACGACCCCCATAGTCGCCCTGTCCAACATTATTTTATGGATGATTGTCAAATAATATCACCGTGATTTTAAAATGAACATCTCTCACCGTTTTGGGTCTGACAAGTCAATGTTGGTTCCAAATTTAATGATTTTTCCAATGGTTTTCTGCTCCGAGCTGTTAAAAAAATAAACTTTTCAGAGATAGCATTTTAAAAAAATAAACAAACAAGCAAAAAATAAAAAATTACATCCTGGTTATATGCATTGTTATATGATAGTTTAAACATAATTTTTGTTACTTTACCTGGATGTGGTGGTAGTCCCAGTGTTTCCTTGGGAGGTGGATTTTTTCACAGTTTTTTCCCCTGATTTGTCGTCTTCATCCTCATCTTCACTGTCTTTTTCTTCCTAGAAATACAAATAACTTTCACTTTCTTAAATTTCATCTCGAGTGTGCGTGTGTCACTGTGTACCTAAAACTTTCAGGCGATTGCCTGGACCCTCAGCATCATCAAACTGCAATACCCTTGTCCTGAGAGGGAGGAGAAGGGACATTTCACGTAATATTTTTTCATTTTATTTAATATGATTTTATTGGGTGAGGCAGACTGTTATGCTGTCACCAGAGTGTTTCCCGTTGAGACTTAGATGTAACTCCAGTTAAGCGTGAGATAGAGTTGATTTCTGATCCCACTGAGGCACTCATGGTAACAATTTCTACCTGTAAGCTCTCCTGGAAACTGGATGCTTGGTACTGTGCATATTTAGCGATGGTGGTGTGAGATCTGCTGCTTTCACAGGGCCAGGTCTGGGCGGATCCTGAATGGTTCCAGTTCTCGTCGGCTGGCTGCTGCACCTGAGTCCTCACTTCCACCGCATGCTCTGAGTTGGCCTCAACCAGGGATTTAGTGGAGAACAGACCCAGATCTAACAGAAAGACAAGAATGTCACACTAAAGCCATCCTTTTCTCTATGTTTTTGACTTCCATCCATACTGAGACAGTGTTTTTGTCCTGCAAAAACTGAGCTTTTTGAAAACGATGGCATGTTTAGTCATGTGACGCATATTGAAACGATAGATATCAATGTTTATACTGGTATGTGCCTAATATATGGTATTCACTTTCATAGTGTTGTAAATGATAGGATATGTTACTTTGCACTATTTTTGTTTACATTATATTCCAGCAGAGATCATGAACCTGCAACTGCTGAGGACAACTGCATTTTAGACAATACGTGAAATAATAGAGTGCGCACTAGACAAAACAATAAATGATGGGATTTTTTGCTTATAAACTGACAAGAATAATAGCATGATAACTTTATTTTATATCTCATTTATATTGTATTTTTTTTATATTACTTTATATCTCACCAAGCTTTTATTACGTTTTATATGTGTGCAATAAAATTATTTTAGTGTTTTCTGACATTTCAGTTTGGATGGGAAAACTTATAGACGTAATGTGTGTGTGTATTTGTGATATTGTATTTTCTCACTGAGACGGAGGGATCCAGCCAGTCCTCTGATGACAGTAACAGCATTTTTAGGGTCTGTGCAGAATTGCAGCAGCACCGGAGAAAAGGCATCTCTTTTACTCTCTAGCTAAATATATAAAAACATTAACACAAAGTCAGAATAACAGACATCAAACAGTCAACTTAAATGGTTATTGTTTATTATTACAACAACAATAATAAAGACCTCTAATGTATCCATATAAACTAATGTCTGACAAAGAATATGATTAATAAATTACAGTACTTTATTAAACCTTAAAGGTGCTGTATGTAAGTTTTTGACTCTACTAAAGCATAAAAATACCATATGTTTGCATATATTTAAGAAACATCCTAAATTAACATACATGTTAATCTGAAAAATAATGCTACAATCAGTTATTCTCCTTTGAAAATGTGCGTTCCGGGCCAGAATGTCGGTCTTTGTTTTGGTTTGTGAAACCTGCCCCCTGCCAGTTTACCCAATTGTATTTCGGCACCCAGGGTTGCCAGTTGGTGGAAAACACAGCATATTTAACTTCATTCATCGTCAAGTGTGCATGTTTCTGTTGATGTCATCAATCAGGTAACTGCGTGCATCAAGTCTGAGGAGGAGGCGCCAGGTGAAAAAAACCCTCTCCAATATTTTGAATTTGGACCGCAATACCTAGTTCAACCACTCGGTGTCAATCCTACATACAGCACCTTAAAGCCTTATGAACTGATTGGCCTCAACTCACATAAATGCTCGGTGTTGGAGGGTTCAGTTTCTCTCTGGGAATAGGAGTCTCGGTGGACAGGATAGGTTTCACTGAAAACGCTGGAAGCAGGTATGACTCCCGAAACTTGCTCTTGATGTTTGCCCCTCTGTCACAGAAACAGAAAGGGTATATGTGTAAATGCAGAGAAAGAAAAAAACAGAAACAAATAAAGTATGTGGCATGGTTCATATTCCCCATCAAAGTCATTATAATACTAAGTTTACAGCATTAAACACTGTTATGATGCTAGGGTGCTGTGAATACTGTAGGTGCCTGGGTGGAGCCGTGTGGTTCCTAAGTGGTTCTTTTAGCACAATGCTATGTGTTACTAAGGTGATCTGGGTGGTCACTAGGTGGTTGATTACTGGCCCAATATTCTGTTATTAGATATGGATCAGGTGCCTTCAGTGTCAGTCCATGGAATTTAGCCTTTAGCTTTATAGCCATTTAGCCTCAGCAAGCACTGCTAGTAACTATTAAGTACACCGGAATAATCTGAGGTCTAAAGTCAGATGTGAACTTACTTGCAGGCTTGTATGACCTCAGTTGCGCTATTTTTGATGTTGATGGCATTGAGTGGCATGGTCTTCTGCTCGATCTCTGACGCAATGAAAGTCTCCCGACCTCCACTATCAACCCTGACCAAACAGATCCTCAGTTCTTTCAAGGGAATTTTAGACAACTCCTGCAGATTAAGGAGATTGACCCGGGCCAGCAGTGGAGGTCTGCTGGAGGGTGTCACAGTAACAGGATTTTGTATGTTGGTTGTGGCAGATGTATCAGCCTTTAGTGTGTCTTCTTTCATGGTCTCTTTTTTAATGTCTGTCTCTCTTTCTCTCTTGACATCTTTAGATTCTGTTTCTCCATCTTTCAAGTCAATTTTTTGGTTTTCTGGGGCAACCTGATTGTTCTTGATTTCCACCAAGTGCTCATTTAAACCTTCAGAAGATAAATCCTTTGTCTCTGTCTCATCCTTCACTTTTTCCTTTTTATTCTCTTCTCTATTACTCTTTTTGGGATCTTCTCCTTTTACTTTCCGACCAGCTTTTCTTGGAGACCTCACTTGATCTTTCTGTCTGGCCCTGTCTTGTTCTTTTTCTCTCTCAGTAGACGTGGACCCGCTGACTTTCATAGCCTTTGACAGAGGGCTGGAGTTTTGATTGAGCAGAAGCTCACAGCTTTGTACTAGTTTATCCTGCAGGGTGGCGGGAGACATTACAGATTCCTTCTCCTCCAGTGAAGTGCAGGTTGGGTCTTTAGCTGATTCAGCTACTTTTATCTCCATTTGTTCATCCATCTTCTGCACATCAGCTTTCTCCCTTTCTTCTTCTATTTCTTCCTCTTTTGCATTGGTTTCCATTCTTTCTTCCTCAGTTTCACTTTCTTTGTCCTTCTCTGCAGACTGGATCAGTGGTGGTGTGACCTGATCTGGGATTTCTGTGATTGGAGATGTGGCAGGTGGACTGTGCTGGTCTGGAGGGTGGATCTCAGGACCCAAGGACAGAGATGATGAGTATTTCACCCCAACTAATGCACCAGGGGGTGGCCGTCCAAATGGCCCACCCCTATAAGTGTATCTATGGCTGCCCATTGCTGAGGTTGCTGATCCGAATGTGTCCATTTGATGCAAGTGTGGTTTGTTGGGCTCAGAGCTACTTGATGCATTAGGACTACTACATTTCTGCTCTCCTTCTCTCTTATCTTCATCTTCTTCCTCAGTGTCCATTGCTTTAGAGGACTCAGGAAGGCCATACAATTTAGCCAGGTCACTGTGGCAATAGTCAACTCCAGTGTTGATCTCCACTGGGTCTCTTAGTGGAGATGAGTGTGTTGGACTAGGTTGTAGCACTGGCCTCCTCAGTACTCTAATCATATCTCCCTCTTTCCCTTCCTCATCATCATCACCCAAGTCCGACACTGGAGAGCCCTGCCAGCTCAGAACAGGTGGGCTTGTTGGTGGGTCCAGCCTTAGGAGCTCCTCACTATAGGTGCAGTGAGCCGGGAGGAGGTCTGGGGCACTGTGCAACCCTAAAACACCCTCTTTACTTCTGATGGTTTCTTCTTCACAACTCCTATGCTTATCAGGAAGAGTAAGTTTGGACCTGTCAACATCATGGGCTTCTACACTGTCATCATCGCTAGTGTCTACATGGTCAGGCTCAGAAGATTCCGACTGGTTGTCTACCTCTAAGGCTTTAGTATTGGCTTCATGGGTTGACTGGCATGGAGAACAATCGTTATTACTGACAGGAGGAGATGTAGAAGGTGAGATAAACCCTGAGGTATGTCGAGAGAACTCTTCCTCTCCGTGATTGAGATGAAGTGGCTCAAACAGTAGGTCATCCAGGAGAGGTTCAGAATCACTGGGATACAATGTTCCTAAATTGGGAGATGCTGATTTCGAAGGCGTCTCACTCTTCCTGTCTTCATACATTCCTTTTTTCCCCTCATCCTTTGCTCTTCTTGTTATCTGTCCCAACTGTTGGCCATTTTGGTGTATGTTCTTCTTATCATGCCCCTTTCTTCCATCCCTCATCTTTTTCTTTTTCTTGTCCTCCATTGTTTTCTCCATCCGTTCTCTTGTGTCTAACAGCTCTCCTTCTTTCTTTTTCTCCCTCCTTAAACGCTCCTTGTGCCTCCTCTTGGCTTGAATGTGTTTCAAGAGTTCAGTCTCCAGTTTGCTAAGGGAGCTCTTGTGGGTGGATTTGAACCCAGTCTGGTGTTTAGAGTGTCTGCTCTTCTTCATTTCTGACTTCTGTGCCCTCTGACCTCTGTCTGAGGTTTGAGTGCTGGGTTCAGAAGGGGAGTCTGAGTCTCTCTGATTGTGTTTCTTTAACCCAGTCTCCGGGCTCCTCCATTCTGAACAATCTGTAACCCTACCCTCTGCACTGCTGTTTGACTGGATGGGACTCCGCTGGCGGCTAATATGTTTAGATGCACTTGGCCGTTTTCTATCCCCACCCATAGACTCTTGAGATTCCAGGCCAGAGGTGGTACGCCCCATCTCCTGTAGAGAAACAAATGCCGAACATTTCACAAGTTTATACTAATACATAAGAGCAGCTCAATATATTTGAATTCCTTTCTGAAATGTAATGTTTGGCTGTCACTGATAATTTATATGGACTTGATATTTAATTGATAGCCTTGCAGAAGCCTTGATAGACTTTTGACTACTGATATTAAGTCTAAGAGCTTATTCTGGTCAAGAACGCCCACTTATACAGTCTGTGGGTGAGTTGTCTGAGGCTGAGACTAGTTCTTTGAACATTGGGCATTATATTGAAAGGAATAGTTGACCCAGAAATGAAAATTCTTTCTTCATTTACTCACACTACTACTGCCATGTTTTCTCTGTGTTTTCCAGCCAGGCTGTGCTGTGTTGAATCTGGGCTGAGGTACTGAGGTGTCTGGGCTGCTGTAGGGGCCGGTGTGCCTCTGTGGTGGAGGGAGCTGGTGCTGCTGACTGTAAGGCACACTGGTGAGGTTTGCTGGTGATGGGCAATCCCAGCCCCCTTTGGCCCCATGGGGATTGGGGCCTGGATGATCTCGGACCGGATGATTGGGTTGCCCCTGTTTGGTGGGTTTCTTGCTATGGAGGCCCTGGCTTGGGGCACTGTTCGGTGGTGATGGGATGGAATATGGTCTGTGATCTCTCATGACAGAATGACTGGACTCTTTAAATAAGTGAAAGAAGGATGATCATGAGCAATACAAAGTATATAATTGTACGTTACATACAGCAGGTAAAATAAGTATTGGACACGTCAACATTTTCCCCAGTAAATATGTTTCAAAAAGTACTGTTGACATGAAATTTTCACCAGATGTCGGTGGCAACCAAAGTAATCCATACATACAAATAAAACAAAACAAATTAGTTTAGAAATTAAGTGATATGTAATAAAATGGAATGACACAGGGAAAAAGCATTGAACTACTGAAATTTATTTAATACTTTGTACAAAAGCCTTTGTTGGTAATGGCAGCTTCAAGACGCCTTGTGTATGGAGAAACTAGTCGCATACATTGCTCAGATGTGATTTTGGCCCATTCTTCCACAGAGTCTTCAAATCTTGAAGGTTCTGTGGGCCTCTTCTATGAACTCTGATCTTTAGTTCTTATTTTCTATTGGATTCAAGTCAGGTGATTGGCTGGGCCATTCTAGCAGCTTTATTTAGTTTTTCTGAAACCAATGGAGAGTTTCCTTGGCTGTGTTTGGGATCACTGAGTACGTTTACATGGACAACAATAATCCGATTTTAACACGATTAAGACAATACTCTGATTAAGAATCTACCATGTAAACAGAGATTTATGATTACCTTAATCCGGCTAAAGTCATAATCGAAGTAAAAAGCGAACTATGTTTATACGTGAAATTCCGGAGGGGATGTTGGATGGGGTTGCGTGGTGATGGAATGACGTGTGCCATTAATCGATTTATGCACTGTAACATGTAAAACGGGAACATGAAAGGAATATTCTAAAATCAACTCATGTAAACACCATAATCATAATATTGTCTTATTTAGAATATGGTAAATAATTAGATTACTGATGTCCATGTAAACATAGACATTGTCTTGCTGAAATGTCCATCCTTGTTTCATCTTCATCATCCTGGTACTTTAGCTGTTTGGACTGAACCAGCTAATATTAATTTCCACTGACTATAGGGGCAGGATTGCTTTCTAATTACTCATAGATTTTATCTGGTGTCTTGGCTTTCCATACCTTTTTGCCCCTCCCTTTCATCATGTGTTCAGTACTTTTTCCCTGTGTATTGAAGTTATAAAGTGTATAGTGTTGTATACCTTCCTTCCAGGCATATATTGAAAATCAATTGCTCAAAAAATACAGCTGAGACCACTGGTCTACCTGAAATCGAGAGGGGGAGGACCTCTTCTCAGACAGGCTCCAGGGCATTGAGCTTTTGTATGCTGGGCTCCATGGCCGAGGTGGATGTGATGGAGGTGGACGGTTGATGAAATACTTCTCTCTCAAGTGGAAATTCTGCATAATTGATCAAGAGTCATGCATTACCACTTAAGGATGTTCTCATTCTGACCAGCAGATGGTGCTTAAAGACTACTGTTCTTTCTAACCAAATCTTTTTGACTGACATATCACTTTATAACCAAAAATAAACAGAAAAATATAAAAATTCAGAATTGTACATGTAAATAGTAGTTGACTCTGCACATTCATTTTCAACAAAGAAAGGAACATGACTGACCTGATGTGAACTGATGCTCCTGCTTCTCTTGCTGGGACAGTCATCTCGTGAAGGGGATGGATCCCGGTGTGGTGGTGACATATTGTGAGGAGGTGCTGGGCGTTTGAGAGAGGGCCCTTGGAATGTCCTGGACTGAGTTGACTGTGTCCATTTGTCTCCCTGGGTCTGTGGGGGACGCCCAGTGGGACGCTGCTGCTGATGTGGACCCCCATACTGAAACAGTCATTCAGGATATAAATTGTTCTATTGTGTTTAGCACATCTTTGATAGCACTGTATCTATAGAAATTTGGATGCCCTCACCCTGTGTGACTGGCTGCTGTGATTGTTGCTGCTAGAGAGGTGTCCTCCACACCCTGAGCTGTAGTTTAGGGTGGGTCGCACTGAATTATGGTGCTGGCTCTGTGTTGGTCCACAGCCCCTCGGGACCCTTTGCTCTTTTCCGATGCCTCTGTCTCTGGGGTGTGTGTGGGGCCTGTCCCTGCTGAAACCTGGAGGTCTGTTTATAAATAAAGAGGAATACTATCCATGAATCTTACACAGCAGTGTTAACATGGGAAATGTGGATATTATCTGTAACATTAAGCATGTGATATTGTGCATGTCAAATCACAGCACACTGAAAACATACATTAAAACACCTGGATGGAATGTTAGTAACATACTAGCAACATAAATAGTAACATTAGTAGAGGTATAAAAAGTGGTATAAAACACTAATATACAGTATACATTTCCATGAAAAAATATTATTTATATAAATATTGTTATAAATATCAAATAATATTACATTGAAACCGTAAAGTAATTATTTTATTAAATATTTTTTGTAAAAAAATACCATGTAAATAAAAATATACAATACATAAAATAAAAACATTAAAAATATATATAGTATATAAAAATATAACAAAATATAAAAACGTACACTGATTCACTAAATTATAATGTATGTGCCAAAAATACACAACATACAAGTGTACTAGTGGTGCAGTTGTGATAAAGCAGTGTGTGGGATGCAAATAGGGATTTCAGTACTATTAGAGCAAAAAAAAAAAAAAGACAGACTGACCTGTTGTTATAAGCTTTATTTGGGTAACTTCTTCCTGCTGTGTAGTTTTGGGATGGGGATTGATAGTTCCCTCCACTGCACCTGAAAACAGAAAAACTGATGATTTAACAACTGTTAGATATACATAATAAAATAGTGTTCACTTAACGGATGCTACACTTCTAAATGTGTGTGGATGAAGGATGACCTGGATGGAGGGGCCCAGTGCCGGTTGCTGCCTGGGGCCCATGGTGCTCGTTTCGGCCCAGAAGAGGGGAAGGAATCCCACGAGTTTCGTCCAGAATACTGCTCTGCTATGTGATACATTCAGCCTGGGGTGAGACAAACACACGCACATACAAAAGCAATTACTGTAGCTGTTCACTCGTGATGTACCTTGTTCTGGAGAGAAGAAAGCGTCCTGTGAATACTCACCACGCTGATGAGTCTGAGAATCCCTCCACTGCAGATCTCAACAGAGATCACTACACTTTCCCTCGCTTTCAATTTGAGCCTTTCTGAATAAAAGAAAGAGAGAAAAGAAATAACAAGAATGAATAAAGCATTCTTTCATAATATCACATGATAAGAGTAATGCCTTATTTTGTGATATTTTTAGAAGAACATTAATACTGTGGATTGTCCTTCAATGCAAATCTAAGGGACTTTCCATCCACTGTAATTGTCCAACAACAATCAAACAATGCAGGACACGTTACTGGTTTAATTACAATACTTAGGGTTAGGGATCTGACAAACTTTTAGTCTAAGCAATAGCAATAGTCGTTGCACAGGAAGTTAGACACATAAAGATAGATGGAAATCAAGTGAGGGAGGGGACAGCAGAAAGGAAATTTTCAGGATGTGCTCTTGTAAATGATGGTCAATATCAGTTTCCTGAGAAAAAAGACAACATGGCTCCATGGTAGCCACAAGTATGCTAACTCTATAGCATATTTGTGGCTACAATGCATAATGTGCTGCATAATGCAAAATAACGTCCTTAACTGTCAAAGAAATAAATCTCATTGTGATCTTCACGTCGCCCACACACCTTTGAAGACTTTCTAGCACCTGACTGATACTTCCTCTAGATTTGACTGAGGCAAGAGATCAAACGTGCAACACTGGAACAAGTTCAACCCGAGGCATCTGCAGCAATCCACAGGCTCCTGTTCGTCTTATCTCTGCCCCCCACTCTCCACCCCACCCACACCAACTGTCCTTTATCATAGGAAGAAGCGTAACAAGTGTGTGAGTGTGTGTGAGGTTAAAGGAGGGCTTTTTTTAATCTCTTTTTGGTCCATGAATAGCTCAGCTCTCATACTGTAAAACTCCAGTTGTGCATTCTGGTTCAGATCAGGACAGAGCAACTGCAGGCTCTTTGTGTTTGTTAAAGACTGTTTCACCTCTTATCTTCATCTCATAATAGCGCATTTAACACATACTCAGTTGAACAAACTCGCTTGAACTTTGACACATTTGTATGTTTCTTTCCACTCTCTCTCTCTCTCTCTCTCTCTCTCTCTATCTCTCTCTCTCTCTCACACACACACACACACACACATTGCCATAGCCCATCTATTATGTTGAAAGCTCTTGTTTCTCATAAACAGCAAAGAGATTAAATGGAGAACACATGGAGATTTTGCCTAGAAATGTCACATGCACCTTCTCTAGAATTTCAGAAGAGATCTGAACAATAGCCATGTTTTAATCCATATATTTTAATGCACATTTTCCAATATGGCATAAAAAAATGCTAGACTGAAAAAAAAGTGCAAAAAACATGTACGCTCACTTGAGGTTGTTCTTTTTCTTGGTAAGAAAAGATTCGCTCAAACTATAATGGAAACACATTTATTGAATACATTCCTAGATGTCATGTGACTGTGTCATGTGAAAGTCATGTGATTGAATAATTTATATATATGGTTCATTAAGAGTTTTTGCTTGAAGCTGATTAAAGTCGAATTTTCTCTCTGATGTACATAATGTATGCTGGACTTCTCCAATCATTTAGTCCACTTAAACCCCACCCCTTTTTTACCTTTCTTTCTTCTTTCATCCAATCAACAAGCAATGAACTAAACCAAACCTCCACCCTAAATTTTTTCTTCCGATAATTTGTTTCACTTAAATGTACATCGCAATATGGAAGAAAAGATCCGTTGCTACTTCCGTTCATCATGAAATTAAAAAATAAAAATTAAACCAACACCAACACATACTCAACCCAAACCCAACCTAGTATTATATGACTTTCTTCTTTCAGACGACTACAATCAGAGTTATATTAAAAAATGTCTGGGACTTCCAAGCTTTATAAAGGCAGTGAATGGGGGGGTCGAGATTTTAAGACCTCAAAAGTGCATCCATCCAACATAAAAAGTGCTCCACACAACGGGGAGTTAATAAAGTTAATAAAGGCCTCTTTACTGAACCCAAGTACATCAGTTAGCAGAAGTTAGAGATTATGGTTTATAAAGTTTTAAATATGGATATTTTTCTTATACAAGCGCATCGTTTCGTATTAACTCCCTGGAGCTGTATAGAGCACTTATGATGGATGGATGCACTTTATATTGCTTCAAAATCTCGATCACAATTCTCTGCCATTATAAAACTTGGAAGAGCCAGGACATTGCTTACTGCATGTCTACTATTGTCTCATTTGTTTTTATCTTGTCTGATTGTAAGGAAATTTAGGATAACTATCTGAGACAAAGCTGATCCCTCAGCGAATCTTAACTGAGAACTACATAAAGTCTCATGAGCTTCGAAAAGCATCTCTGTGAAATGTCCTTTTTATTTGCCAACATTCATGTGAGCGTCCTGTCCCATTGTAATCAAATTTTAAAGCAGACCAACAATGCACTGTCAAACATATCAGATTACACAAACCTATCCAGGTACATCACACCTGTTCAGTCCAAACCAGACTCTCCCAGCCTGCCTTCACCAGTGAGGATACAAAACACAATGATGCAAGACTGACGCACAAAAGTGGGTTGTGTGTGTATGCCAACGTTTTTATGACATGCTGCTAATGTAGGTAGCCATAGAAACCCAGCAAACTGTTCCGTTGGAAAGGAAGTGGTTCTAACTTCCTGTAAAAATGTGACACTGTTGTGCAGTTGTGGTCGTGACCTCATACACACCTACACACACTGCTGAAAAATATCTCACTTACAAACGAGCCTGAAAAGTCTTCCCTACATGATTTTTTTCAAGTGGTTCAATTGTGATTGTGGTTGTTATCAGGCCTCATTGGGATGCACGAGTGAAGAGTCTCACATCTCATGGATGAGTACAGCTTCTTTGCATTACATTCAAATGAGGTGCAATGCAGACAGACAGTTGGAGAATCATCTGAAGAGCTTTCACTCACGCATCTTCCTCTTCCTATAAGCTTTTATGAGTCTCTCCAGTTTCACACACATGCACTTAGATTAAGCAGGAATTGCATTAGAAAATAATGGGCCTAAGGCTGTCCAGCAATGTTCGTCTTAAATTTCTTTTTATCCCATATCTTGCTTTTCTTAATTTAATCGAGTCCATATCAGTAACCACAGTAATTCTGCTCTTGTATCATATTTCTACAGGGGTCATATCATATTTTTATTTCTTCTCTGAGGCATACTTATAATGTTAATCAAGATTTTTTTGCACCAAAAACACTCATAATTTTAGTACATGTATGCATTTAGTCAATATTGTATTCTCTGACTGAATTAAACAGGCCAATTTTGCTGTTGTACCTTTAGGACTCTTATGTAAACTGACTTTTTGCATAAGAAATGAGCAACAGCAGGTATGCTGTGATGTCTTATTTAGTTAGCACTTCCTTGTTTCTTAATAAGAGCCTACATTACATTGTGACACATAATAAATATGCAGAGATACTGAATTTGCAGCATGGACTGTTAAAATCAGATTAAAATTTTTAGGGATCTTGCTAAAAATAAACTCATTCCCTTTTTTCCTAATGTTGGGATCCAGAAGGATATGCAAAGACAAAGAGCAAAAAATAAATAAATTGGCATTATTTCCCACATTCTACTCATTTCCATTAACATTTCTTGGAATAATAGTATACTTCCTCATTAAATTACTCAATGAACTCGGGTTTTGACATCTGATATTTTATAACAAGTCATTTTGGATTATTAGTGTTTGGATCTGTTTCAGTTCCATAAAATGTAATGATATGACCCTTTTAAAACCCTCAAAACAGTTTGATACTCTATAGAAAGCCACACAGTCTAGAATCCACATTGATTGCGCTGACTTGAATTCTTCGCAAAACTCAATAGTAAAGCCAGGAATCCAGTCGAAAACAAAGAGTCTACGGTGACTGTCCATTTGAAACAGATATCTCATGAGAGCAGAGGGGAACCACAGCAAGAATCAAACAGCCGGAAAGAGAAAGGAAGAGTGGGAAGGGAAAGATAGGGGCGCCACTGCTGTCAAGAGCAGCAAGATTGTGTTACTGACTGATATATGAGAGAAATTCAGACTCAATATTCAGCGAAAAAAACCCACGCACACTGCAGACGTAAACAAAAGCGGCTAGGCCGAACTGCGAGGGGTTTCCTGTTTAAACAACTAAATTAGATATGTTGTGTGTCTCTAAATCGAAAGCAAAATGCAGATGGTGTTAGACACAAATACAGACAACAATCTAAAACGGCATGTCACGTATGAGAATTTGAGGTTGAGATGATCAGTTTCAGTTTCAGACGCAGAACGACAACTAGCTTCGTAATCTGAATCAAGACGTCTTTTATTTGCGTAATTCATGTCAAGCAGGACTTAGTTGTGGAGAAAACTGTGTTTTAAACAGACTATATTTGCTGATGTGGGCCCCTCGATGTAACCGCATGGACGTGATTCTCTACTACGCTGTCAAATGATCAGCCACACTTTCTGAGAGAGTTTTCTCACAGGATTTCTGTGTCTCTGTCTTGTTTTTTACGCTTAGGTAGTGGTGCCACTGATGCTTACAAGTCATTAAAAACTTGATGTGCTATTGCAGCTGTTGGGGTCACAGTCGGTGGGTTTATGAGTTGATATCCAATCTGAGAGGCAGATATTGACATGTATACATATCTCATATTTCTCTAAATAAAGAGAGAAAGAGACTTGCTCTCGCACATGAGGTTTATATCAGATCAAGAGTGTGTGTTGTAACATGCTGGATGCATTTAGTGGTGGATTTAGGTCATTAAACATAGGGGAGCTAGGGACAAACTAATTTGATAGAAAATACCTTTGATTTAAGGTAAGCCTGTGAAAAAATAAAGACATACAATCTCTCATAGAAGCCTTCTTTTGAAACACACTCACACATTTGCACATACACACTCTCTACTTCTGTGGACCCAAAAATGAAAATTGGTTGCAAGTATGAATATGCACAAGTGCAAATGACATTAGAATGTGACAATAAAGTGCTCCATATGACTTTTGCACTATATTACAAATCTCCTAAAGCCACATAATACTCTTATTTGATTTGGTGAAGTCGTTATTCACTGTTGTAGATCTCAAATATCATTCACCCTTAACGAATCAATGGATTTTGGTGCCATTGACAACAATTCTGGCTCAATGCTTCTTTAAATGCAAAACTCTCTGTATAACACACTTGAAGTTTGCAGGAGATCTTAAAGTTAAGCAGATATTTACATTACTCATAACTATTTTCAATTCT
The DNA here is from genome assembly GCF_018340385.1 of Cyprinus carpio. Taxonomy (NCBI): domain Eukaryota; kingdom Metazoa; phylum Chordata; class Actinopteri; order Cypriniformes; family Cyprinidae; genus Cyprinus; species Cyprinus carpio. The sequence goes on along the minus strand of NC_056606.1, from coordinate 10,814,320 downwards.
TTTACAACTCTTGGAGATATGCCAATGTATCTGTTTCTCTTCTCTCTTATCATTCTATCTTCATTTGCAGGTGCTGCTAATGAATTGGGCCAACAGGGACGACAGGTGACCATGGGGCCCCATAGGAGAGTAACGTAATGCGTGCATGTGGGTGTTCTTTGGCAGATAAGAAACTGAGGAAATCTCTCTCATGCAGAGAGAGTTATGGGTGATACCGCTGGTGGGGAGGCTGTCTGAGAAAGTTCACTGCAGACACACACACCGAGGCGGTGTCTTTTATTAGATCTGTGCTGAGCCATAATGGCAGAGATCAAGATCGCCAGCTATAATAACCATACTTCCTGTACAAAAGTATTCAGTAGAGACCGGCTTGCTATTGTATTACACACGCACACACGCACACACACACACACACACACACACATACACACACACACACAACTGCATTATGTACAGAAGGATCTCCTCAGCAGCTTACTTCACAATTTACTTTGAGTTGTAGAGACTTGCAGGGGATATATTGCAAAACATTCACAGTCAGTCACATTACTGCACAAAGAAAAGGAAAAGAAACCACATGGAGCACAAAGACAGAAAAAGTGAGTCGGAGGGGCCGGTATTTAAGTGGCATGGAAAGGAGAGATGAGTGTTTCTCTCCTGAGATGCACAAGCGTTCTTACCTTGCAGGTCAGAAAGGAAGAGAAGGGCACTGCTTCCTGTTTGCCCACTCCTCGAGCGCAATGTACCTTTAAATGTTTCACCTTTACCTTTAAAAGTACCAGATGACAGCTCTGACAAAATGTGCACTCATGCACACACACACACACACTCACACAAAAAGACTAAGAGGACTTACTCACGGAACGCTACTGACAGACAGGAAGTGAAGTGAGCTTCTATTGTTAAAAAGGCGAGAGTGCCTAGTCCATTCGGTCTTGTCCTTTCTTACCCCTCTATCTCTCTCTCAACACACTCTCTTGCTTTCTCTCACATTTGCACCCTCCTCTCCTGCCTTCTCCTTCAGCAGACAAAGAAAGGGAAGGAATGGTACGAGAAAGCAGAAAGAGAGAGAGAGAGAAATAGAGGGAGAGACAGTGAAAGAGGTAGAGAGAGTAGTGTTGAGAGAAGATAGCCCAACCCCCTTCTACCAGCCAGTCTGCTTTCATTTCTTTTTCTTTTTTTGCTTTTCCCTGTTCAGCCCCTCCCCCACCTTCCCTCTCCTTCACTTTATCCTCATTCTCTCTCTCTCTCTCTCTCTCTTCACACCTAAAGAGTACAGTATGTGTTTCCAAGGCAACCAATCATAAACTCTGCTCACTGCACATCAGCTCAATGCTACAGAAGAGGTTCTGAGCTCAAAACAACGATCTTACCTGAGAAGAAAAACACATGCAAACATGGACTATGAGACCTCCTGAGGGAGACCGTGTGCAAATGAGAAATTTGCATGGCTGCTTATAAAGATTTATCTGTCTGGGTCACATTGCCTGATTTATTTTCTTATTTGTTCAGTGACTTCAGATATGAGGGTTTGCATGTTGTTTAGACAACTTTCCCTCTTCTGCATGTACAGTACCACATGCAAACCTTCCAGAGTTGATAAGAATTTTTTTCCACCTGGAAGAAATTACAATTGACTGACTGGTAACAAAAGCTGCTTACTATTATCTAGAAATGTAATGAAATATGTTCTTATTTTAATGCATGGAAATCTTGGCAATTTTATGTCCTAGAACCTACTCTACGCAAGTATGTGAACTCTGAAACACAATTCAGAATGCCTCACAACACTTTAGCATTCCTTGAGGAATCTCATTATTGCTATAAAACAAGTTAAGCTGTTATGGCTAAGCTGTTTTAAGAGAATCTTGCTGAGCAAGACAGTTTAAGATTGCTACAGTGTCAAGACAGCTAAATAAAATCCAGTTTAATGGCACAGGATTCGAGGGTAACTCTTTTTGTACAGGTATAAAAACATGTTTGGGGTGGGGGGAGGTGGGTTAATGCTATTTCATGCGTGTTGAGTTATTTACACTGTTAAAGAGTTGGATTATCATGATAAACATGGCCAAAGTTTCAAAAAACGATTTGGACGTATAACAGAGTATTTGTTGTGCCAAATACACACTTCTGGGTTTCTTACAAGTTTTGGAAAGTTTTTTTTTATCATTGCTCTTTATGATGTAATGAAGGGTGGAACTCCTTATATGGGCATTTCTCCCAGAAGAGTGCACCCGTCCCTTCTAGTTATAGTTTATCTATGTATAGCTCCGGTTCACACTCCAGTACAGTAGGTGGTGGTAATGCACCATTCAAGTTGGATGCCAACTGCCGTTAAACATTAAGGAAGAAGATTCAAGATTCAAGATTTTATTTGTCACGTACAAGTTATATGACATACAACAAGCAGTGAAATGTAGGTCTGCCATACTCTTTTTAGAATAGGAAGAACGCGCCGGTGCATGCAATGACCGGAGCAAAGGCAAGAGTGCGCCAATCAACGCTCTTCATTCGGCAGCACTGCTGTATGGGACTCGCTCGGGAAGAATGTGTCCAAAGAAGTGTGTTTTTGGTTGTAACTTACTTGTAAGGGAAATATAACTTTGTTCAGCTTCCCAAAGGAACACAGTGTTATGTGACCAGTGGATGCAGTTTGTTTTTCGAGGCAGCAACGGAGTTTCACAAGTGTGTTTGTTGACGAATGTTTTATAAACAAGGCCCAGTTTGACACTGGATTTGCACATCGTTTGATACTGAAAGATGGAGCGGTTCAGATATCTGCATCAGATATCTGTGTTTTGTTGGCAATCAGAGCTTAAGGGCTTGTCACCTTTTAGCTCCGCCCTTGGCGCACCTCCAGGAGCTTGGCTGTTTTTGGAGAGAATCGTAAAGCAGTATCTTTCTTTTATAAATATGATAAAACTAAAGACTTTTTGGAGATATGAAGGATTGAGTACTACTCTATAGGTACTCAAGACTAACATGAGATTGGGTGAAACTGCGTGTGTTATGTCCTCTTTAAGGAACTGTACACTTGTATTGGGTTGGCCAAGCACTGGTTTCTGCTGATATAAGATGTAAGTAGATATAAGATGTAAGTACATTTCTAGCCAGGTCTTTGTAACTTACCTTTTTTTTTTTTTTTTTTTTAATTGTCAGTTAGAATAATTCATTATAACTGGACTTGGATTTCACCAACAATTTAACAATGTTGAGATCAGAGTGTTTAAATCAGAAGTTTGAGATGAGAAGTCTGAAATCAAACGAAAGCAGTTAGACAAGATTAGAAGTTTGAGATTAGTGTTTAAGTCAGAAGTTTGAAATTGTATGTTTGATATCAGACTGTTAAAATCAGAGGTTTGAGATCAGAAGTCTTAAGGCAAACTACAGCAATAACAAAAGATCAGAGGTTCAAGATCAGAAATGGGACATCAGTGTTTAAAACAGGCTTTTGATATCAGGCTTGAGATCAAGAGTTCTGAAATTAGACTATTACAGTTAGAAGAATTCAGAAGTTTGGGATCAGACTGATGAGATTAGAGTAGGGCTGTAGTCAACCAAAGAAATGCTTAGTCAACCAAAGTCCTGTCCTGCGCAACGATCAGTCGACAAAAAAAAAAAAAAAAAAAGACGCACACGCTACAAAAAATATAACTGCTAAAACTGCCAAATAATGAAAAATCCTAACAAAAGCTCTCGTTTATACAGGCTGTATATTCTTCTTTACTTTCAAAGCTATGGGTTAACTTTTGTCCAGCCGATCTAACGTTAGGCGTTTTCAAACAAACACACAAAAAACCCAAACAGCCTAAAACACGCCTGTGGCATGGCCAGGGGGTGCGCCTAGTACATAACCAATAAAATATATAAACTTTTCGACATTAGACATAGCAAGCTGTCTGACACATTTATATGTCGCTTACCGCTTTTAGGTGATAGGTCATATTGGTCGTTGAGCTATGGTAAGTTAGCTTTAAGCCGCATAGCTTGCACTCCACAGTCTTGTCGTCTTTTTTTGTAAAATGCAGCCAGACAAAATATTTAGATTTCTTTGACATTTTGTCGACTAAAGCCAAAACAAGTAGCATTCTTACTAAATGAATACAGCAAAACTACCTATATTCCTTACTGAGCGCGAAGTAGCAGTGCTGTCAGACACAGGTGCGGTTCCCACGTGATGCGCTAAACTGTGGCGCTGTTATAAAATAGACTAAATTGAAGCATTTAAAGTTTGGGATAAAACATAGGCTAATTTTAGTTTTAGAATAAAGTAATATATAACTGCTAATAAAGGAATAAATATCAAGGAGTAAATCAATGAAAATTTCTTTATTGGTGAAAAATAAAAATAAATATGCAACTGGTCGACCAATGAGAATGTCAGTCGACCAAGACGGCATCGACCGATTAGTCGACTAAACGACTAAAGTTGACAGCCCTAGATTAGAGTGTTTAAGTCAGATGACTGAGATCAGAAACTATATATCAGATTGAGGAATCAGAGGTTTGAGATCAGAAGTATCAGGCATTACTTTTAGACAGAATTTGGAGATCTGATGTTAGCAGGTGAAGATCAGCTGAAGAAGTTTGTTTTCGGGCTGCTGAGATCATACTGTAGAGTTACAGTAAACAAGTCCAGGCAGATATGATACGTGAAGCAGATACTACACAAGGTAGAACTACTGTACACAAGTAGCTGACGAGCTCCAAAACGATGGTGGTCCAGTAATGACAGTTTCTTCAGAACCACAGATTCCCACATGAGGTTGTGAAGTGCTTGGATTGGCAAAACTTTAGGATGTTTCCAAAACCAAGTTTCCTTCACTCCCAAACCATAATAACCACCACCACTGCGACTCACACAGCTGGACCACCGTAGTCCAAACCAGAACCAAACATAATGTTTCAATTTACCGCTGAGCTGTAAAAGGTGCACAGTATGCATGCGAGTTTAAAATAATGGCTTGTGTTTGTGTTTTAAGAGTGCTATAATTACATATTCAGGGTGTTTTTGCTTAGGATTAACACTAGACTACGCTGTTCAAGAATTGTAGGAACTTTCTTCTTTTAAAGGTTTCAGCAGACACTTCGTAACTATGCGAGGAAAAACAAATCTGCTCGAGTTTCAGCACATACAAACTTGGTCTCCAAAAACACAGCTGACTCAAGTATCCAAGCTGTCCTCAAAAACGATTAATTCTGCAATTACAGACTTCCTGTTTCTGTGTTTGAACTCTGTTCTGGGTTTCAACTCAGGAAGGTTCATTTCAGTCTACAAGGTTACAAGGCACAACTGATCTCATTTAACTGACATCACGGTTTCATTCATTACAGCTCTACCAAATGACACGGGTTAAGCTTCTATTTTTAGGAGGATATTTTAGCAGCTCACGGTTGTCTGCTTGTGGTAAAGCTCCGGTAAATGTAGGTCAGTATGTGGAGATTACCACGGCACGTGTGCCATTAAGGCTCATGCAGGTCTGTGCAAACAATAGCCTTCCAATGTTTTTTTCCCCTGGAAACATTTACAGTATACAGTGGATTGTTGAAGTAATAACAGAGCCATACTTCCTCTTTGAGTTGGCATGCATAACAAATGATGCAGTTTTCTAAAAACCAGTGCATTTTGAAACAACGTTTGCATGACAGTCTTCTTACAATATGAAAACTAGCATGCCGTGGGGATTGTAATCTCATGATGGAATTTATTTAATCACACGGAACCAGAGAGCCAGTGTAAGCGATACCAGTAACTACAGTTGCCGGGGATGATGTGAGGCAATGCATCTGTAATCCTACCACACACACACACACACACTGCTGTCAGAATAATGAATGACTGCTTTAGTGCTGATCAGAGTGCACGTAATGCACACATACACAATATTCATCTGTATGGTAACACATGCCCATGCTAATAAGCACATTCAAAACCCATGCATGTACCTCTAACTATTATGAGATGTTTAAAAAAAAAAAAAGAGACCGTATTTCCTTTCAAATCTTCGGCTTACCTCCTCTCCTCTTCTTTCACCTCCTCTTTCTCTCCCCTCTTTCTCCCGTTTTCCTCCTCCTTTTTCCTTCAAAGCAATTCCAAACCTTTCCTCTCCCTTTCTCTCTTTCCCAAGTCAATCCTGTCGCCTCTGTTCCCCACTTCTCTCCTCCCCCTTTCCCCTCTGCTCTCCTCTCTTCTCTCTGATTTTCAGATGTTCACAGCCGACTCATCCACGTGCACAGCCTGGGGGCGGAGCCACTGCTTGCTGCTCCTGCACTCTGCTCAGTTGTCAGTCATCTCACTTCATCCAATCAGAAGAGAGCAAACTGTGTCAGTCAAGGTATACCAGCGAATATGAGCCCTGGAGGTGGGAAATGTGTGGAAAAAAAAAGTGGGAGAGAGAGTGTGTCTGCTGTGTATGTGTGTGTTTTGGAACAAGGCCAACACACTATGTGCTATTTTTAAACCTCACTGTAGGGTGGCAAAAGACTCCATTTTCTGAAAGAATCGGGTACATTTCAAATCCTCAAAAATATCTATATCCTCAATTAAATCTGTTTTGAATGAAAAAATATGAAATTGTGGAATTCATGACGGGATAATTGTAGTCTGGAGTGGTATTCTGATATAGCCATCTCTCCATGTAGTGGTGGATGTGGTCACTACAGTTACTACAGAGTTTTTAATGGGCTAAAAGCTGCGCTGATACCATATTAACAATTCTGAGTTCAACTGATACATATAACAATGCAAGGGTGTTGCTCTGTGGTAGTTAAGGTGGTTGTTTGGGTGTTGTAGGTGTTTGCTTACCAACCCAAATCAAGAAAGCTCATGCCTCATGTCTCTGTGATATAGTGTTCCCAACAATATAAATTTGGTTGCTTGTTCATTGTAAGCCTATGGCATGAGAATCATAAGTGTGACCTCATATGAAAAAAGGAACATTAGGAACAAGAATAGGAAATGCAAAGGATATTATAAGACAGAAGAAAAAATAGAAATATGATAGAATAGATATAAGATATCAAAAGAATAGCATAGAATAAAGTAGAATACAATAGAATAGAATAGAACAGAACAGATTAGAATAGGACAAAACAAGACATGATAGGATAGAATAAGACAGGAGAGGACAGGACAGAATAAAACAGGAAACAACAGGAATGTAATAGAATAGAAAAAACAGGATAGGATAAGACAGGAGAGGACAGGACAGGACAGAATGTGATAGGAAACAACAGGAATAGAACAGAATAGGACAACATAGTAAAAAGTATGAATAGGACTGAATAGAATTGGATAGAATAGAATGTAATCGGATATCATAGAATATAAAATTGAATAGAATAGAACAGGATCAGAAAGAATAGGAAAGGGTTTTTATAAGACAGGGCAGCTGTAGTGAAAAATAAATATACTTAAATGTATTTGAAATACAATTATTTCATGCTAAGTATACTACAAATACATTTTTGTATTAATGTACTTGATAAAATGTCCTGCAATTGTACTTTTAGTATACTAAACTGGTATAGTTAAAGTCTGCTAAATTGGAACAACTAATTTTGTACTTAATGCACTTTTAATTGTGCAGAAGTAGTGCTCAAGTAAAATTAAAGATATACACTCAGTATATTTTATTGTGCTTAAGTGGAACTATTGCAAGTATACTTCGGGTACACTTTAAATATTTTGCATTTAAAGTCTGATATTATTCAAAGATTGTAAAATCCTTATCAAAAGTGACATTAAAACACATTTGTGACCCTGGACCACAAAACCAGTCTTAAGTTGGAAGGATATAAAAAATAGCAATAACCAAACATACATTGTATGGGTCAAAATGATAAATTTTTCTTTTATGCCAAAAATCATTAGGTAAAGACCATGTTCCATTAAGATATTTTGTAAATTTCCTACCATAAATATATCAAAACTTCATTTTTGATTAGTAATATGCATTGCTAAGGACTTCATTTGGACAACTTTAAAGGCGATTTTCTCAATATTTAGATTTTTTTGCACCCTCAGATTTCAGATTTTCAAAAAAGTAGTATCTCGGCCAAATATTGTCCTATCCCAACAAACCGTACATCAATGGAAAGCTTATCTATTCCGCTTTTAGATTATGTATAAATCTCAATTTCGAAAAATTTACACTTATGACTAGTTTTGTGATCCATGGTCACATTTCAGACTTAATATAAAGAAAAATACATTGTGCACAATATGCCAAGTAATGTTTAATTATAGTTTTTATATCAGTAAGTCTTGAGTTATCTGTCAGTAAATATGTTAATAGATTTGAACTATACTTAGTATGAAATAAATATATTTTAAATACATTACTTATTTACTAGGGAGGATATGATAGGAAAGAACAGGAACAGGATAACAGGACAGAATAGAATAGAATAGAATAGAATATATAGTATATACTACAGGATAGGATAGCATAGCATAGCAGTAAGAATTAGAAAAGCATAGGACATGAGAACAGAATAGAATAGGGCATGATAGGACAGAATATAACAGAATATGATAGAGATAGGATAGCAGGAAAGCATAGCAGCAAGAATACGAAAAGCACAGGACATGAGAATAGAATAGAACAGAATAGAATTGAAAAGAATAGAATAGACTCGATCAGAATAAACAGGAAACAATGGGATAAGACAACAGGATATGACAGAAGAAAGAACAGGAACAGGATATAATAGAATAGAACAGAACAGAATAGAATATAATAGAATATATAGGAATAGGACTAGGAATAGAAAAGGATAATTAAAGGATAGCAATATGAATAAGAAAAGCACAGAATAGAAAAGAACAGAATAGAATGAAATAAGATAAGGCAAGAACTGGGTAGGAATATGAATATGAGTATGAATAGGACTGGACAGGATAGGATATGATAGCAAAACGAAAAGCATAGCATAGCATAGAATAGAATAGAACAGAACAGAATAGGATGAGAGGTCAAGATATGAAAGAACAGGAAAGGATACCATGAGACAGAATAGAATAGAATAGCACAGAACAGAACAGAACAGAACAGAACAGAACAGAATAGAATAGAATAGAATAGAATAGAATAGAATAGAATAGAATAGAATAGAATAGAATGGGTTGGTATAGGAATAGGTATCCGACAGGATAGTACAGAATGGGAATAGGAAAAAGGATGGGAACAGGGGAAGAGAAGTTAACAGATGATATAAGAGTATAAATTATTGTGAGATATGAGAATAGATTCTGAGGATAGAGAATAGCAAAGTTGGAAATGGATGGACTGGATATGATAGAACACACTAGGTTATATGATAGGAAAAATATGATGGTGAGATTTGAGAATAGATGAGAAATGTAGAGCATAAGACAGGACAGGATGACAGTAGAGGAGAGGAGCAGAGGGGAACAGGATGATAGAAAAACAGAGGGGAACTCGAAATGCTTGTGCATTCCTGGAGGTGTCTGGTCACAGCTGGGTAGACCCACAGCTTCTGACTGAGACACTTAGACTGAGCTATTGAGGCAGTGAGGCAGCGGGTGAAAGGAGGGGGGGGTCTTGCCTACGTGACTTTCTGTGCATAGCACCCACGCACCCCACCTGCCCCGTCCCCATCCTCTCAAATCAGCAGAGAAGACAGTGTTCAGGGTGAGTACAAACCAAAATTTGATGGACACACAGAGATGGTGCATCACAAAAACCACACAGATCATAAGAAACGAGACAGATTCCTGTCTGACTGCCCATAGCAACAGCTCCAGTGCTGCACGGTCTCCATTGGGCGAGCCAGCCGGCTGCATGATATACCAATGTTGGCATGCCAGCCAATCAGACGCTCTGTCTGGCTGAGCTGGATTCCATGCTCACCATGGTAACAGAACTACACACTTGAGTCAGTCAAACATGGAGCTCTGACATCCATAAACCACATGTGACTGCTGACTCCATGCGAAGAGAAAAACCAGAAGATGTCATAAATCAATACTGTTTGTGTGTTCGTGGTAGCATAAGGACATACAGAAGATACACACTAAACAGTAATGGATGAAATAGCTTACTGGAATTCCTCTGGTGCTACGGAGCCATAAAAAAATGCATCTAGTTTTGTGTGGTGGTGTGCTATACGCTTCATATCTGTGGCTCTGAATTATAATTCCAACCAGATTATGCTATGCTGTCTAAAAGTTGATGCCACTATGTTACAGGGAGTTGCTAGGCTATTCTAGATGATTTCTAGGGTGCTATAGATAAATCTGGTCTCTAGACATAGCTTTTTATTGTATGTCTATGGGATTTTTTTTGCTCATCCACACACAACTCTCAATGACATACTGCACAATTTTGGGGAGTGTCATCCATGTCCACAGCACAAAATAACTTTAACACAGGATATAGGTTTGTTCAGATCACTAACAACATCAAATTACAGATATACTTTTATTCAGATGGGACAATGCAAAAATAATCAGTATTACATAATACATTTCATGCACCATATTTTACTGATAAGAAATGTGTTAAATAATTCTAACAATTCGCGTTAGCATCATAAATCAAAAATCAGATGAAAATCCATAAACGTGAACCAGCTCTGCTTGGCAACAGCTTTGTCTCAACATGCTACACACATGAAATATGATGCTCAGTCAGTGTCATCATCTTTTAACCCTAAGGAAGCCATGATTATGGTCAGGGAGAGTTAAAAGACCCACCTCTTCTCCATGATGATTTGCTCTCCAAGCTGTTCATCTCCCTGAGCTCAATCAGGAAGAAGCTCTTCACAAACTGGCACCAATGGCCCTTTTCTACTGGCTGCAGATGCATCAGCAATAGTGACATCATTTGCCATCCCACTGCAGGGGTGAAGGAAAAATCCCAGCTGCTGGACAGCTGTGCAGATGACAAGAAAGATTTTCATAAAGACGTTTTCATGATGTTTTGTTTCTGTAAAATGACAAGATGTCATGAGGTATGTTAGATTTTCAAAACACAGCTGCTAGATCTCTAGCAATAAAATATATTTTATATTTTTTTTAATACAACATAAAGACAAATAATAAATAAACAAAATAGAAATGAGTGTAAATAAATGTTTAAAGAACGCTGTCGAATAATATACAACCCGTGTAAATATCTTAGACATTTTTGTATTCAAATGGTGCCATCTAGTGGTGTGTTTTTAGAGAAAGCAAAGAGACGCACTGGTGACGCACAAACAATTTGTGAAGCAGGACTGATCTTGTTGTAACATCTAAGTAGTAACATAACTTATTAGTTTGCAACCCAGCTATGTTTAAATATATTCATTACCTTACCTGTGATATGAGCTGAAAACCGATCTCTGTGTGTATGAGCTAATGAGGAAGAATTGCGCAGTTTAAATTCCTTCAAGAACCCTCCATAGAGCCTTCCTCCACCTGTAACACCGCCATATGAACATGTACCCTCCATCAGGAATTAATAACTGATGAGCCGAGACTAGAGGAGTTGTTACTCACAGCTGCGTTACTTTTACTAAGGATGAGCGGTTGAGTCACTGAGTGACGTCAGTGCGATTCATCCCACGCGACGGAGTGACACTTGCTCACGAGCTCGTGCATCTCTCTTATTGAACAGCACTACAGAGAAAGTTTTTATTATTATTATTATTTATTTATTTTATTAGATTATTTTAATTTTGCTTGTGCACTTAAACTTAAAATGAAAAAATGAAATGACCAAAAATGAAATTTTGCTGGAAATGTATGTTAAGCATCACAAAAATGTCTTGTTGGAGTGGTTCAATAATTAGTCCCTGTTCTTGTGCTTGTCCTAACTAGCTCAAAAACATTAGCTCAAATGTTTGTGTATACTTGTGTTATCCTCCACAGTGCAATCCTGTACAGTGGCCAAAGGAAGAAGAAAAAAGTGGGATGCAGACCACCCACTAGGTAACTTTGGCAACAAGACAACCATGCACGGCAGGCAGTTGTGGAGGAAGCCTCACTAAGTTAGCAACAAAGTGTTATTGTTTCATTTGCTCATATGTAAACCGTTATATAATACTTGTTAACAAATTATTAACCATAAATAGTGTTTGTATGTCATATTGAGAGCATTATGTTATTTACTTTTTTAAAGAGGTTTTGTTTAGCTTTGAGGATAAGCTTAATTTATTTTTAAAAATTGTGAGGAACACTGAATACAAATGCAATTAATGTTGAATAAAGGATGTTTTAAAGCACTTAATGACATTTTCAGACTTCCTGTGACCTCATTTAAAGTGAGAACTATTTATGGTTAAGATGTTAATAAAATTTGATCTAACTCAAGGTTATCTAATACAAAATGTGTTAATTAAGATGACAATGAATAAAGAACTTAATTTTTGAATAGTTTATTATGGTTTACTTATTATAATGTGTTACAGAATAAGAAAATAAAATATATGATATGCAATCTACAATAAAATAAACATTTGTAATGCGAGAAAATCATAGCAGCACGTGTGTGGAATGTGGCATTATGGTGAAATTAAATGAAAATTCTTTAATTAAAAATACTTTTTTTGAATTAAATAGCCTATACTGTAAATTAAACATAACCCAATTGTGAATATGCTACAAGAGGATCTAATCTATGTGCTACTACTTTCTGACCCTTTTTAAAAATATGTTAAATTGAGAAGTAATATTTACTGCAGTGTTTATGGTTGCTTCAATCAGGCCACTAGGAGTTTTCTTCACTGCTTGTTGAGACGATATTGTCATGGTAGAGCACGAAGAAGATTCAGTTGACACGATTCCAAGGTTTAAATGCATGTTTCTGAGGTTTTTTAGTTATTTATTTGATGAAGATGATGCACAGCATTGTCCTCTGATATATAAGTATTAAAATCCTGTAGAAATGGCTTCCTTCGTTGACAAATATTACGATTATTTTTACATAGAGAGAATCCCTATTCAATTGAAATACGTGTAATGAACATATCAGTCACTAGGGCGTGCTATGACTCTTTCCTGGTTCGAGTCTGTCTGTTAGCGTCTTCCATTTTATTGCACTGAAAGCTAATTCCACTTAAACACAAATAAAATTGTAGATTGAACATTTAAGTTCGCTCTGACCCTACTGTGGTTACAGATTGCTTATTTATTTTGGTTTGTTTATTGCAAAATGTCTAAAATGCAGACTCACATTAAAATATTAAGCTATATTTTCAGCTTATCAACTTTAGACTAATGTACATTAAAATAAAACAGAAATGGGTTTTGATTGTTTGAAAGCATACTGAGAGGACAACAAAGCACTTCATATTTACAGCCCAGCCCTAATTCATGGCATCAACAGGAAATACATGATCATTATAGTTCACTTAGACCCAGTGTAATGCCATCCATCAATCAAATCTGAAGTCAGTTATGGGCTGAAAATGAGAACAGACCAGTGAGGATACGGTTATTTCTCTGGACATCACCCATAGCCCTGCTTTAATGCTTCATTATGGTTTTATTGCAAATTTATTACTGTGCATTATGTATTTTATAATGGCTTTATTATAGATTCTCTGAGAGCCACTGTATTATATAACAGCTATTTAATGTTCCAATTTTCTGATTCACACTTTGCACATGCAGTTAAGATTTACAGTCTTTCTCTTCCAGGAAAACTGATCAAAATATTAGTGACTCATCCTGCACTATAGAAATTTTTATCCAATCAAATGCTCTCTAGAATGAGAATGTTCCGCCCACTAGTGAGATCAACTGCTAGCAGGAATAATTAAAAAAAAGGCATGAGACCTGAGATATATCTCTCTCAAAATTATTATTTAAATAGGAAATCTATCAATATCAGAAAGTCAAAGTACTTGTAAAGCAAATTCAGGCCATATTGTGATGAGTTTATATCGGTGTTACTATATAGTTTTTATGAAAATTAAATTCATTATAATTACCATAAATAAAACCAAAAAATTAAAAAATACATGTCTATATAGTTTCTATTAATAGTTTTTTACTTCAGTTTTAGTTTCATATATCATATCATAATATTTATATAACAGTGATATAGATTTATTGTGCATAGTTTAGAATGAGCCTTTTAAATTAATTTTTAATGAATCCCATTGTCACAATTTGTTATTAAAAGCATAATTTATTAGCCTAATTAAAATCTCAGTAAACACACTTAGCTGCTATAAAAATAAACAAGGCTGTCACAATGAATGGCTGAAAATATCTGAGCCTGAGTCGCATGATGGAACATGAAAAAACAGAACACGCTCTTTTTCTAAATGTTTGACAGGAGCGCCATATGTTTGGTAATTATGAAGCTGTTATGAAAGCACATCAGCTTTGCTTTTTTCTGCCGCTGGTCATATGGCTCACATCAGCTTTTTGGACACAGCTGGCTGAGGTCAAACTCTCTCCTTGTTCTGCAGCATGCTGACAGAAAGTTTCTGAGCCTGACTAGATGTGAGCCAAACGAGACATACTGACATCCGAGGGTCATGATTTGAGGGCAATATGTGGCCAGATGTGGCAATTCTGCATCACTTGTTTCCAGCAGCTTCTGCAGCAGCTTTATTGGACAGTGATCGCTAGGCCCACACGTATCTGCACCCACAGAACTCACAGAATTACCACAGGACAACCTGTCAATCATAACATTATGCACATTCTGTGCTTCTTACTGTATGTGGTTATTAAAACGTTGAAATTAATTTAACAATACTTTGACCTACTAATAAGAGTGTAGCTATATAAGGCATTATATGTTTAAATCCATTCCACAGATTTTCCCATAAAATCTGCTCAAAAATGGGTCAATGACATGAAAGTCATTGATTTTTTTTTTTTTTAAATGGTTAAATGTGAGGTTCAAAAATGATACATCATTTATTCAGTCATTGTATTGTATTCCATGATATGTTTATAATGCAATGCAATACACTATAAAAATTACAGATCATAAAACTAATAATCTTTCTAAGGCATATTCTTGGGAGATATAGAGTGATATGTATATGCATGTTTTGTAAGTAGTCTGGCACTGGTATAAAAATCTCTACGACTTGACTTTTTGCCCATTTACTGTAAATAACAAAATCTGCACCAAGTCACATATCACTCAGTTTGAGCCTAATACAACTTTTGAGTATGAGCTCCATAAAGCTTGATGTATCCAATATGATACAAAACATATACAACAAGTACATATGCATCATCATTATTATTGTTATTATTCTTTTAGATTTCTTTTTAATGCTTTTCCCAAAGTTTCAAGAAACTTTTTTATTTTAAAATGATTTTGACTATTATTTCATATATTAGCCTTTACAGACTTAAACTTAAAACTAAGATTTAATTTATACAGGGCAATGACTTAAATATACTTCTACTATTTTTCAATTTCTAAATTAAGAGTCATTTTGATATTTTTTTCTAAAAATAGAAATAAGAAGTAAAAACGAAATTAGCATAAGTAATGCATAATATTATTATTTTTAAAAATAAGTAGAGAAGCAATTTTGTTTTAATATTAAGACATGTCTACCAAATATAAATCAGTGCACTTGTTATATATGTGACCCCTGACCACAAAACCAGTCATAAGGGTCGATTTTTTTGAAATTGAGATTTATACATCAATATATGTTATGTTATGCATAAATAAGCTTCCCATTGATGTATGGTTTGTTAGGATAGGATGATATTTGGCTGAGATACAACTATTTAAATATCTGGAAACTGAGGGTGCAAAAATAAATAAATAAATAAAAATAAAAATAAAATAATATTGAGAAAATCCCCTTTAAAGCTGTCCAAATTAAGTTCTTAGCCATTCCTATTACTTATTAAAAATTACATTTTGATATATTTACTGTAGGAAATTTACAAAATATCTTCATGGAACATATATGCCATTTTTGGTATGAAAGAAAAATGTATAATTTTGACCCATACAATGTATTGTTGGCTATTTCTACAAATATACCTGGGCTACAGTATGACTGTTTTTTTGGTCCAGGGTCACATTTAGAAATATTAGAAATATATATTATATAATATAAGCCAGCCACTTGCTGTGTTGTGACTATAATAAATGGAAACCCTTTTAGGGTTACCCTTTTCAAAATGTTCACATTTACATTGAAAACAATGAGATTACTTAATGGTTACATCAAATGCCATCATGCATTTTTTTTTTTTAAATGACAATCAGGTAAATGCTTTAAAAAAAATACAAAACCTACATGAAAATATTGGTTATATGACTTACATTTTAAATTAGTTTTTCATTCAGAGTTTTTATTTTAAACTAGATTTCTGCCTTTCATCTTCTTGGATCCATATTCGTCACTAAGCCAAGTGCCTAAAAAGTCCAGCTTCAGATTCTGTCTGAGCCTAGTGATCTTATATAAACCTGTCATTATCCCACAATGATCCCACAGCTACAGCAGCACAAAGATTGATGATAAAAACTAGCAATCCCACTGACAGATCTGTGAAAGATTAGCCGTTACACTTTGTGCATCACACAGGTCATCTGCAACCTGCCGCTCCAAGTCTCCAACCTTGAGAGTAGTGTTTTTAAAGCACACGCTGGAGGGAAGCAGAAAGCGATGTGTCAACCATCACTCCTCATTAGAGGCCAAATAACCTCAGCATGTCGCACGAGGCGGTCCCTCAGCCAATTTCTCTGTCCCTCCAAAAGCGTATCGCCCTTTTAGTGTGTCCGGCTGGCGTCTGGCTCAGCAGTTTGAGCAGGATTCGTCCCTGTGGTTGTGAGCCGAGTTCTTTCTACAACTATTTGAGGTGCTCATTTGTCTGCATTCCACACAGAGAGGAGCCATTTGGGTCTGACTGACTGATTTAATCCCTCTTAAATACCGGCCTGAAGATTTCAGAGAAGACCTGTTACACACGGGGAATGTCTGATAGATCCCTGCGTATGTGTGTGTGGCCGATGCCTTTGAAATGCTGTCTTCAAGGAGTCTGACAAATCTGTATTATTGAAAGCTCAGCAAATTTAAACCCTCTCGCTGAAAAGAGGAAGATGAGAGGGACTAGGAGTGTTGTCTGAGACTATGGTCGTCTTGGAAGGATCTCGCAGACAGACATGCTGAGATGTAGCAAACAAACACAGAGATAAACAGAAAATGGTGGAAGGAATCTAAGAGATGAGGGAGGTGGGAGATTTATGCACACAGAGAGCGCTAGTATTGATTTTAACCTCAGAACCGAATTCTCAGGGAACTCTGGGAAATTTTGGAGGCAGTCGTGAGTCAGACGCTTCATATAGGATTCGGCGGAGACAGAAGCTTTCTCTTGTAACAGCTGCAGGATCCTGTCACGTCTCGCCGCAGTCGGCTGTGTCAGATTAGCACATGTGCTTGTTTCACGAGGAGTCTAAGTGTGCGATTATTTTGAGACGTCGATATGAACATTTTGACATCGTGTAATTGTGCAAAAGTGTACTGTCTGAATACTGAAGTACGTGACTTTCGAGGTTGCTTTCTAGCGGCTTGTCATCTGAGATCTTCTTGAGCTGTCAGCTCTTGGAGAGATTTGTTGCTAGCCCTGTTTGCTTAGATATGGCAGCCGAAGCACCTGTTGACCCCACCATGTGAAAGGAAAAAATGTGACTATAATGTGCTAATTTTGTACTCCCCTCCATATATTCTTTGTTGGTTCTTCTAGATACCTCCGACCGCCCCCTGTGTGGCTTGAGGCACTCTGTCTCCGTGGTTTTAGTGTGGGGGTTCAGGTTTTTGACTTCATTATGTGGGACCAAATGTTCCCCCTTGTTGTGGAATCACCTATATTGTGGAGATCAGCTTTATAAACGTTCTAAAAACATAGAAATATAAAAAGAGAAAAGTTTTCAAAAAAAAAAAATGCTGAGAGGTTTTAGATGGGGATGGGTTTTTAAAAATATTGAAATATAAAAAGAGAAAAGTGTTCAATGCAAAAAAAAAAAAAAAACTGTGAGATGCTGTGAGATGTAAACCCATATATTATTAATATATATTATATATATATATATATATCTATATATAATATAGAAAAACTGTTATAAAAACGTAAGATGTGCAACTATTATGTAAAATATCATTCCTGATTTTGCAAATACTCTTATACTACCCCTGCGAGGTTAATATAATACTCTAGTCCATACTATATAATATAATATAGATATAATATACTATAATATCATATAATCTATAATACCGAATATAATATTAATATAATAATAATATACTATAATATTTATTTACCATTTTCACATTGTGGTCCTTGTTTGCTTCTTGCATCGCTAAAAAAGAAACTATAATATATAAAATTAAAGTTCAGCTGTGACAATGGTGACTTTTCTGAATTCAAATATATTCATCTATAGACTCTATTGATACTGAACTTCTAAATTTTATAATAATAATAACAATAAGGGCAATATCTATCTATCTATCTATATATCGCGTATCTATCTATATCTATATATATCTATATATCTATATATCCTATATCTAGATATCTGCGTCTATCTATATATATATACTATATATCCTCTATATATATATATATATATATATATATTAATATATATAATACGTATATATATATAATATCTAGTTAATTTATATTTTGCATAGCTGCACATTTGCATAATATAAAAAACTAGAAAAAATATTTTAAAAAATGTGGCATTCTGCAATCATTGATGACTGCTAAATTGTATATTCAAATATTATGTAATATGAATATAAGTAAAATAAAATAAAATAAAAATTTACCTAGGTGTGCTAGCTTCATGACTCCTGCACCTCTATTTGCATAATAAACTAGAAAAACAACAACAACTTAAAATGAATTAATTTAAAAATGTGGCATTCTGCAATCATTATGATGACAGCTAAATTGTATAATAAAATATGTAATATGGATGTATATACTGCATAATAATATAAAAATATAATGTAATACAATGCAATACAATATAATATAATTATTTTACATAGCTGTGCTTGTTTCATGCTAGTTTAATCACTTGTATCAAGTCAACCAAGGAAAACAAATTTTCAAGATCAGGTCAACTGTAACTGTAAGTTTTTACACTGTAGGAGAAATCAAAAGTGACTGAGTAAAAGGACAGAAAGAAAAAGAAAAATATAGAGATGATGTATCAGGCACAAATAAAGAGAAAACTGACATTTAGAAGAAGAGACCTTCACTGTCTTGTCAAACAGTCGATGAAAAAGGTCAAAACAGGTGCATCATCCATCTTGGTTAACAGAATAAAAGGATGAATGAACCAAAAAAATGAATAGATAGTAGACGTAGGGCACCTGAAAGACGAGTGAAGCTTATCTGCATGGTAAAACGAGGACGAGTTTGTAGTTTAGAGCAAGACAGTGCCTGTCATCAAATTATAGCACACATTAAGTTTGGGAAGGGCCAAACAATTGGCTTTTTACATCCCTTTTTCTAATGTAAATTTAATTTAGAGAAAATGTTGATTTAATCTCTGCTTAGTACAGCATGACAGAGCAATAATGAAACAATCAAATAAAGAAAGGAACTTGAAAAGGCACTTTATAAATGGTGTTCATCCTTATCTAACCACATAATTATAGGTTATGACAGACATTCATATAAACTGTTTTCTTTTAAAACCGCATGCCAAAAAGATTGCACTCCATTAGAATTCCTACCTCTAGACTCAGAGATAATCACACATAATTAGAGAAAATTTCTGTTTACAAGCTAATTCTATCACACCAGAAAAATTTAGGTCACCTCTCTCAACACGGCCTCACAGTTGTTCCTGTGCGAAGCTGAGAGGCCTGTGAGAGGAAGAAGCGGTTTACTTCGATCATCACATGTGTCCTCAGCAGCCTGCGGTCCTACAGCAGTGTGTGGTCTCTTAGGACCCGAAGCCCAAACATCAAGAAAGTGTTGAGTTGCCGAAGTGTGATTTGTACTGGAATATTTAGACTGCTGTTCCAATTTATTTTTTTTTGTTGAAATTTCTGTACCACTAGCGGCACCAAAATAACTAGAGTTTTACAATTTTGTGAGAGTGCAGATGTTGCCTTCACAATGCTAAGGTCAGTATGACAACTAGTAAATTAAAATTCATTTACTCAACCTCACGTTGTTCTAAACCTGTAAAAGTTTCTTTTTCATGTTGAACACAAAAGAAAATATCAAACAGTTGTTGGCCCCCTTTGACTTCCATAGTAGGGGGAAAAATACTGTGGAAGTCAACGGGGACCAACAAGTGTTTGATTACCAGCATTCTTTAAAATATCTGCTTTTGTGTTCAACATAAGAAAGCAACTGATACAGGTTTGAACGACATGAGGGTGAGTAAATGATGACAGAATTTTCATTTTTGAGGTGAACCTTTTCTTTAACTGAAATAAAAATAAATATTAACATTACTGTAATAAAACTGAAGCTAAACTAAAATAAATTATGACTATAGAACTAACTAATATATTAATAAAAATGACCAATACTTGAAACATTTACAATCCACTTGTATTAAACAAAAATCACTAGGTAACAACAGAACTAGATTGTGCTGGGAAATTAAAATAGTTAAATTCTATATTTCATTATACAGTTTAGTAATTGCACCAGTTTAGTTTAACAGTAACTTTGGCAGTTGTAAAATATTAAAGCTAAGGACTCGTTTCACATTTCTGGGTTCTCAGAAGTGGAAGTTGTCATAGTTAGGTAAACGTCTATAGTGGTGCAAGGAAACTACAACCAGTATAATATTTGTGTTCCAATTTGCTGACCTTACAAGGGGGGGGGGGGGGGGGGGGGGGGGGGGCATTGAGAGATTAGTGAGAAGAGAGAAAGATGTTAAACGTGCTGCCACCACCTCATCTATTAGAAACACAAACACAAACACAACAGACTAAACTACTTCAATTCAATAAAATAATATAACACAAAACAAAGTATAATATAAAAAAAAAAACATAAAAAAAAAACAAATATTTGTTAGATCTACTTTATTTTAATAACTGTGGAAATGAGTCATATGTGAAAATAGTCCATAATAAGGCTAAAACTAAAATAGAAAACAATAAAAAGGGACTAAAAAATATAATAATATACATAAAATGTATATTTTATAAACTTAACCAAGACATCATTAAATAGAACTTCTAAAAAGGAGCAAAAATTAAGCACTAGGCAATTAAAAAAAATCTGGTCTATGATAGTCAAGTCCATAGGTAAAACTAAGCACCACTAATGACTATTTCCAAACAGGTTTCCAAATACTATTACAGCCCCACCCCAATCTCATGCTATTTGTTGAGCCAGAAGACACTGGATAGAAAAATTATTCCACCATGGAACTACATTGTTTACAGTTTGTTTATGGACCGAACCCGAAATCAATGAGAAAAATTATTTTAAGAAAATTCTGATATCGATACTAGATTTCTGTGTCCATGGAGTCTGTGTAAAAGAATGGACCACCTTTGACACATGACACTAGCTCATCTATTACAGCCAATTCACCCCAATTCAATTTCTGAATCTCACTCAATTCGCCACACATGGACATGCTGTTTTTGCCAAGACATGTTATCCAATTATCAAGTGGAGGTCGGCTGGCGAGTCAGAAATCTTGCTTTCAGAACATCAGAGATGTATTCCGTAACCTTGTCTTGTCAGGTTTTGCAACCTTGTAAGTTTCAAGTTCAGTAGAAAATTTTATTTGATGCATTTTGAGTTACAATGTCCCAAATCTCTCCAATGCAGTTGCAAAAAGCCCATGCAGGCTCTTTTATCCAGCTGTTGTGGCGCTCTAACGAATACTCTACGGACTAACGCTTCACAGTACCTATGTGAGTGTTTTTACTGTCACAAACCAGGCGATAAAATAACAAGTGCTGCTGGAGAGCCCTTCCATGACTGCGCAGGATGGACAGAAAGGGATTTCAGAAATCATGCGGCAGCTGAGACCATTGATTGAGACCGATGAGCCGGTTAGCTGATTAAAAACGCCTGATCTCCACCACCCAAACTCACAATGTGTAACTTCATCAATTACAGGATTTTTCCAGCACCGCAGAGATCATATCGATCCAGCGCGTTCAGTCAAATGCATTTACAGCAGGATGTTTTCATGGCCTTCTCTCATTCAGATGCCAGCTGTGTGATGGATATATAACACCCTCAAAATGGCTCTCTGTGACAACATTCTCTTTCAGTCGTGTAGCAATTTAATTAGTTATCTTGACGACTGCCTGTCACGGGGAGGTAAACAGAGGACGAGAGGGAAAATATGTTTATTAGTCGGTTATATTTGAAAAGTTCCCTCATTCTTTATTTCTGGACTGATTTAAATCGCTGCAGACACACATATCTTGGTGATTAGCGAATGAGTAATGCAGAACACCAAACTGAAACAAATCTACTGTAATATCTTTTTAGATCTGCTCTATTATGTTAACTTAGCCAATTTTCTCTCTCGTTTTCTTTTTGCTCTACAGGATTTGTCAGGAGACGAACTCAACCATCTTTTCAATTTTCACTTTGGCTGGCTGTGAGAGCCGATATAATTATTTCTCAGGTCTTTTTTTTCCTAACAAATTTCTTTCATTGTTCAGCAGAAGGTCAAGTCCTTGTCTCTCTGCCGCTATCTGGGCACAGTGAGCTCAGAGGGCACGGCTCAGCGTCCCCCGCTGCGGCGCTTGGAGGGCAAGCAGGTGCCCCTTTAATCTGCCAACTGCAAGCTATTTAGTTCTAATAGGTTTACAATAGTCATTTTGGAAGAAGAGACTATTGGAGGAGGGATGTCGCACATGTGACCTGATATCCATGAAGAATGAACCATCTGCTGCGCTTCAAGACAAGACCAAAGGAATGGGATACTGAAGAGAGGAACACACAAGATGTCTGTCTGGCAAAGCAAACTGTCCCCCACTCTATTACAGTTATTATTTGTCCTTTATGGGTAATTCTCACCTGCTCGGGTCACATCCAAGTCATATTTCACCCTAACATCAAAAGAAGTATATGACAATTTATATTTCTCATATCTTTAAATTAAACTTATTTTAGGAGCATTGTGCATCGCATTGTTAAATCAGTTTCATAATTTATTTTCGTGATTTATTTGAACTCCCTCTGTCTCCTTTCCATGTTCTCATTTCCAAAATGCAATTATTTAAATTATGATGCATTGTATTTGTGATTGTCTTTTCATTTATCATTTAAAAGAGTAAAAAATGCTGGACATTTTACGTTAATGAGAATATTTTTATGGCAATAAAGCACAGTGGAAATATTGTTGTACTTCCCGTAATTAATGCTACTGTAAGACCACCCCCCCCCCAAAAAAAACAGCATATTATTGTAAAATATTATTATAAAATGTGAAAAGCATTCAGCCTTAAACCTTAAAACAGGCTTTATTTTCTTATGCTATAATTGTGAGACTAACCCATATAATATTTGTGCATTTAATCATTTAAAGGCAAAACAATGATGAAACTACAGTGTAACCAAAATATTTATATTGTACAGTAATTATATCACATGCATTCGCTTCCCGCTGTGGAATATTTTAAACATTAACATGAAATGTCAGGGGTAAGAACAGGTAATGACTTTCTGAAATGACATCATCAGCCCTGTTTTCTCACCAAGTTTAAGTTATTAACATTTTAGAAAAAAACAGAGAAGGAGGGCACAGAAAGAAAGACAAGAGCGGAGGAGCGAGGAATGGGAGTGAGTGCTCTGTATTTAATTGCTTTTATTCGGGTCATCAGATGGGTGAACTACGTGACAACTGTACAGTAGATGTGTAATTAGATAGGAGGAGCAGAGGAGGAGAGGAGCAGAGAGAAGGGACAGCGACAGACGGAGAGGTCACACAAAGGTTACTGAAGAACAGTGAACAATCCCACCCACAAACACACACACACACACCAGAACCACAGGCTCCAGCAGCATTAGCGGTGCAGATGCACATCAAACGGACTTTGATTCATTAAGGCGGTGATTAGAATCAGGAGATGACCATGTCTAATTTTCCAATGAACCAATGATTGACCACATTTAAATCACATTTTCTCTCTCTCACACACTTTCTTTTTGAATTAGATGTATGTTGTGTTAAATCTCAGATTGTAATCTTTCACACTGCAACTGTTCCTCAGCTGCTGTTGGATCCTCTATGATGTATAATTATAATTGTGTAACATTTGAACATGAAATACTTGTTTTCTTCTTACTGCACTGCGAAAAGTACATACTGCTTTCTATTTTAAAAATATTATGTGCAACAGTATTTTCTTATGATTTATGGGATATGTGACCTGGACATATGCATTCATGAGATGCATCTTTATGATTTTAGTACACTTATAGGCAAAACAATGATGAAACTACAGTGCAACTAGAAAGAAATCATTTTTTTGTTATAATACAATTTCCTTGGTGTTGTAGAACTATTTACTTTAGTTAATATCACATCCATGTCTCCTACTTTGGAAGCATTCAGAAACAAAGTAAAACAAATGTCAGCATGTTCACAGTATGCACAACAAAAATGTTTTGAACAGTAACACATCGCTGCTACATTACATGTAAAAATTCATTTAGATTTAGTTTTATACAACAGTTAGTCGCAGTCTTCGAATCTGATTGCTCGAGCAGCGTTCCGAGTGCTAATTTAACAGTTCAACAAATGTTTATATCACTCCATTTTTCTATGTTTGCACGTTCCAGAAAGGCTTTCAGTCTGTATTTATGGTGACTCTTTCTGCAGGTTACATCGCTATGCCAGTAGGTGGCGTCAGTGACTGTCTTTATGAGTAAATAACTGAACGGATTCGTTTAAAACTCTGATTCATTCAGGAACAGGAAAATCTGTATAATGAGTCATCGAATTATTCACTGAACCAATTTGTTTCATTAAAAAAAAAAAGCTGATTAATTCAAGAAAGCAATAAGAGAATGTCCTTATAAATAACTTATTGCATCATTCAAATAATTTGTTTAAGAAAAAAACAATTATTAAGGAACAAAACACCACTACAGTGTTTTGCTGAGAAGCTTAAC